>NW_028253150.1:0-109892 GCF_964263255.1 Lissotriton vulgaris
ATCATTGTTGAGTTTACATCTTCAATTATTTTTTATTGCTTCGGATATTCTCACCACAAGTGCTGTGTTGAAACGTCCCATCCCGTCTCTGGACTACTATATCCAGATTGCGTGGGTCCTGATTGATTTTGAAGACTTTGAACTATTGAATCGAAATTGTCTAAAAGCCTTGAAAAAGTCATGCACAGCGACGAAACACATGACGGCTGGCTTTAGCTGTATTACAAAAGTATATTTATGGAACAATCGTCATGAAGAACTTATGCTGAACAGAATATGCCATTAAAATTCTGTATCAAAAAATAACTTCTGCTGTTTGGGATTTATCAGCTGTTAAGTCATTTTTGCTGTGCTCTGTCTATATTTGATAAGTGTGTCAATAAGTGCAGAGGTTCTGTAACGTATTGAGGTGATACTGTAGGTGTCACGGTATAAAGACATAGAGCACACCTAGAAAGAAAGGATTAGTAATTTACACTAGTGCAAACAAATTGGAGGTGCTGGCTGTTTCTTTAATTCCACTGCCACCATTTCTTTCTTTTTGTATGCTAGGCTGGTCTCCTCCTCCTTAAAAGGAAGAAACCAGACTGTGTATTTGGAAAATTAATTCACACCATTTTATCACTGCAATTTGGAGTCTCTGAGGGGTCAACATTCTCACCCACTATTTGTAACCTTGAAATTGAAAAACTAGGATTAATGTTGTCAGGTGAACAATGACTGATTTTTTCTGAATATACTGAGGACAGCATACCTCAAGTTGTCATCTCTACAGTACTTTGGAAAGCCCTTCCTCTTTGGTTTTGAGATCTTCTCCAGTCTTGAGTTATTTTTGTAGGCTTCGACATACAGGCAAATCCCTTTCAGAAATCCATTGGAGATGAGAACTCCGCACAACTTGAGACAACACAAATCATTATTAACTTTCAGACCTCGGTTGCTATCAGTGCCAGACTCATTATGCAAGCTCACATGCATAATTAAGATCAATGCAATGTACCCAATTTACCTAGTCAGAAAAATGAAACCAGGTATCCCATATTGGTACTTTCAATATGTGATATGATGCCACGTCAAATGTTGATGTTGGTAAAGCCCTTTTAGCTTACTTCACCAAAACATCCTTTGCAAACTGGTTATTGTTTCCATAGCTAGACTTATAGTAGAAGCCAAGATGTTTGATCACATCTCTCTGATCTAGATGTATTTAATGTAACTGTTTAAATGGAAGACAGAATCATGTTCAAGATCCACTGCATTACCTGTAAAGCTATACATTTACAACATCCATCTTAACTACAAAAGAAGGGGCTCATTTACACTTTGAAGTATATTTAGTCAAGATTACTACTCAAGTACTACAAAATGATGTTCTTAAATCTATTTGCAGAGATCTCTGTCTCAACCTCCACTGCATTTTCTATTCAGAGATACCTGCCATGACTGAGGTGCACACGTCACATTTAAGCCTATATTTTAGTTGCAAAAGTGGGAAGGACAGGGTAGTGGCTGTAAACTGGGGTATACTTACTAATAAACACAAGGGGTTCAGGGGGAGTAAGGACGAGTTTATGGAAGATTAAGGAGGGGTTTAGGGAGGGCTAAGGAGGGGTATAGGAGGACAGATACCCACCCACAAAAATGTGTTGACTCATTGCTATTCACAAACTGTATTTCTACAACTACTACAGCCAGCTCAGATCTGGTGTACATCCAGCACCCGATATGGATACCCACTGAAACTGTACCAACCTTACAGAGAAAATAGGAGAGAGACTTAAGATAAAACCACTTTTGAAATAATGATAAAATAAATTAACTTTTTCAACTTTTCAAAAGTGTACATACATTTCATTATATATACATATATATATATATATATATATATATATATATATATATATATATATATATATATATATATATATATATATATATATATATATTCTCACTTAAAAAACATAGGTTTCAGGCCTTATATAGTTAGGAATTAGCATTTAAAAAACTATTGAAATTGCTCTTATATAGTTAGTTGTACTAACTATATTCCGCGCACCCGCAATCCACTGCTGATGATGTCACATATTACATCATTCATGACATGGTCATGACATGGTCAGTGACATCACTGATGACATCACTGATGACATCTCAAATGACATCACTGATGACATCATCCAGTGACTGTGTGTTTCTGTAAAGTTTAAATATGTTTTACATATTGAAGAATGAGTGGATGTATAAGTGTCTGGATGAAGGATTTAGTAGGTGCGTGACTGACTGTATGAGTGAGTGATTAAATGTGTCTTACTAAATGCATGGGTTAGTGACTAAACTGTCTGAATGTGTGCATCAGTATGTCTGTTGTTGTGTAAGCAGCTGCATGTGTTGATATGTGTAGCTATATGAGTGGCTATATGGGTTATTGATTGGTTGCCAAAGTATTTGAATGGGAGAATGAGTGTGTGTGTGTGGGTGGCTGAGAGGTGTGTGACCCTGTGCATAGATGTGTTAGCAGTAGATTCACTAGGTGTATGAGTTCAAGAGTGCATGTGGAAACAGCTATATGGGCGGTTGACTGTGTGCATGGGTGTGTTGGTGAGTGAATGGATATCTCAGTGCTACATGTGCAAGTAAGAACATATGTAAAACACAGTGCATGTGAGAGTTGGCATATATAAATGACTATACATAAGAGCCAGTGAATGTGCGAGTGGCTATTTAGATCATTGTGTACTTGTATCAGCGATTGTATAAGAGAGTAAGTATGTGTTAGTATATGTTTGAATAAGTAAGGTGTTGTGTGTATAACTGAATAGTTGACGAAATGGAAGTGTGATTTATTATTTGCATGACTGACTAGGTGTGTGAGTAACTCCATGGATGAGTGGCAGTGTGTGAGTTTTTGTATAGGTGTATGAGTGCATATGATAGTGTTGTATTGATGAGTGACTGTATGTATGAGTGATTCTATGGGTGAATGAGTGAATGTGTGTGTAGACCTAGGAATCAGTGAGTGCGTATGTATTAACTGGTATTGGTGTGTCAATGGTTTCAAGAATGGTAGTCTGTATTTAAAACTGGGTGTATCAAAGGTTATAATAGAGTGTGAGGAGGTGCATCGTATTATCACATGAATGATATCATCAGTGATGTCAAATGAGATGCCATCAGTGATGTCATTTGAGATGTCATCAGTGATGTCATTTGAGATGTCATCAGTGATGTCATCAGTGATGTCACTGACCATGTCATGAATGATGTAATATGTGACATCATCAGCAGTGGATTGCGGGTGCACGAAATATAGTTAGTACAACTAACTATATAGGAGCAATTTCAATGGTTTTTTAAATGCTAATTCCTAACTATAAAAGCCCTGAAACGTTTGTTTTTTTAAGTGAATTTGCAAGGTTTTTTAAATGCTAATTCCTAACTATATAAGTCCTGAAACCTATGGTTTTCTAAGTGAATTTTCCAAGTTTTTTAAATGCTAATTCCTAACTATATAAGGCTTGAAACCTATGGTTTTTTCAGTGAAATTGCAAGGTTTTTTAAATGCTAATTCCTAACTATATCAGGTGTGAAACCTATATTTTTTTTCAATAAATTTCAAAGGTTTTGTAAATGCTAATTCTATTAGCGGATAACGTTTATATATGTTATTATCCTTCTGGGACCACCTGAGCAGCCATCTTGTTTCTCAGGAGAAGTGAGGCACAAGAGAACACAAAACAAGAGTGGAAAACGCGAAAAGGGGGCAGGGTTGAGACCCCCTGACCCCTAGCCCAACTCAGGGGGTCCCAGAAGGACCACCAAGTGCAAACATTTTTTAAATATTTTTTTAAATCGCGGTTTACGCGCACGGTAGGCGTACCCTATGCGTACGAAGCGTGTACCCAGCGATTTTTAATAAAACATTTTTTTTTGCCCTTGGGGGTCTTTTTGGGACCCCCTGAGAAGGGCTAGAGGTTTGGGGGTCGCTACCCTGTCCCCTTTTTGTAGTTTCCACTCTTGTTTTGGGCTCTCTTGTGCCTCAGTTCTCCTGAAAAACAAGATGGTGGCCAACACTTCCTGGTTTGGACAGTTTGGAATGTTGACAGTCGACTGTCAGCCAATCAGAAACTCGCTCGTGCATGTACGGGTACGCGCACGTACGCGTATGGTATGCGTACGGTACACATACGGTGCGCGTAGGGTGAGCGCATATAGATATATAATTTGATCAAATTCAATTTTCTCAAAAACTACTGGAGGGATTTTCACCAAATATAGAAAAGGCACTACTGCATACCTGTCCCTAACATTTTGCCAAGTTTGGTGTAATTCCATTTAGCCGTTCGGGCTGTAGCCGTGTCTAAAGGTCCCTATGGAATTTAACATGGGGAAAACACGTTTTGGGACCCCCCTTTCAGCCCCCGCTTGACGAATCCCCCCGAAACTTCCAGGGAAGGAGCAGAGCGGAGCTGGTCAAAATTCTGGAAAATTACACACAGATTCCTCAATCGGCGCCAAAGATATTCCCAATAGAATGTTGAGTGCATATAGATATATAATTTGCTCAAATTCATTTTCTCAACAACTACTGGAGGGATTTTCACCTAATATAGAAAAGGCACTAATGCATACCTGTCCCTACCATTTTGCCATGTTTGGTGTAATTCCGTTCAGCCGTTCGGGCTGTAGCCGGGTCTAAAGGTCCCATAGAAAATGCCATTTGAAAAATTTCAAATTCAATTTTCTCAAAAACTACTGGAGGGATTTATACCAAACATACAAAAGGCACTGCTGCATACCAGTCCCTACCATTTTGCCAAATCTGGTATAATTCCGTTCAGCCGTTCAAGCTGTAGCCTTGTCAGAATATTCCCATGGAAATTAACAAGGGGAAAACACGTTTTGGGACCCCCCTTTTTTCTCGGCCCCCGCTTAACGAATCCGCCTGAAACTTTCAGCGAAGGAGCGGAGCACAGCGAGGCAAATTTAAGGAAAATTACAGGCAGATCCCTAAATCGGCATCAAAGTTATTCCCAATAGAATGTTCGGAATTTCCTATGGTAACTAGGTCTTAACTATATATACCTACTGGCGACCGCCAGTAGGTAATGTATATATATATTCTGTGAAAACACCAGAGGTTTCACAATCATTATAGTTAGGAATTAGCATTTAAAAAAACATTGAAATTCACTGAAAAAACCATAGGTTTCACACCAGTTATAGTTAGCTGAACAGTTTACTCATACAAAACCATTGAAATTCACACGTTATAGTTAGTTGGACTCACTATAACTCGCGCGCCTGCAATCCACTGCTGATGATGTCACATATTACATCATGCATGACATGGTCAGTGACATCACTGATGACATCACTGATGACATTTCAAATGACATCACTGATGACATCACTGATGACATCATCCAGTGTCTGTGTGTTTCTGTAAAGTTAAAATACAATTAAGTTAAAGTTAATAATTTACATATTGAATAATGAGTGGATGTATGAGTGTCTGGATGAAGGATTTAGTAGGTGCGTGACTGACTGTATAAGTGAGTGATTAAATGTGTCCTACTGAATGCATTGGTTAGTGACTAAACTGACTGAATATGTGCTTCAGTATGGCTGTTGCTGTGTAAGCTGCTGCATGTTTTGATCA
Source organism: Lissotriton vulgaris (assembly GCF_964263255.1). Lineage (NCBI taxonomy): Eukaryota > Metazoa > Chordata > Amphibia > Caudata > Salamandridae > Lissotriton > Lissotriton vulgaris. The sequence goes on from NW_028253150.1 coordinate 5,660, forward strand.
GTAGCTATATGAGTGGCTATATGGGTTATTGGTATTTGTTTATTTCACCCTTGAGGCGGAAGCTGGGGGTTCTCTGCGCTCTCTGCGCTCTCTTGTGTCTCTCCAGAATTGCACTTCGTTATTGATCTAAAAATAATGATTTTTAACAAATGTAAATATTTTAACTTGTAGTTATTAAATTTAGCCCCAACCTTGGCGCGAGATTCGCGTCGCCCAAGGCTGCTTCCTGACCTGCCTACTGGACATAGCGCCGCCGCTATTAGGCGCTGGTCACTTACTTTACTCACTTCAGGCGCCATCTTGGGCTGGGGAAGGCTGGTGGTCTAGCTGATGGCTAGTCCCACCCTCCCAGGATACAAAAGAATGCCTGTCATTACCCTCAAGGTATTTGTTTATTTCACCCTTGAGGCGGAAGCCGGGGGTTCTCTGCGCTCTCTGCGTGCTCTTGTGTCTCTCCAGAATTGCGCTTCGTTATTAATCTAAAAATAACGATTTTTAACAAATGTAAATATTTTAACTTGTAGTTATTAAATTTAGCCCCCACCTTGGCGCGAGATTCGCGTCGCCCAAGGCTGCTACCTGACCTGCCTACTGGACATAGCGCCACCGCTATTAGGCGCTGGTCACTTACTTTACTCACTTCAGGCGCCATCTTGGGCTAGGGAAGGCTGGCGGTCTAGCTGATCGCTAGTCCCGCCCTCCCAGGATACAAAAGGGTGCCTTTCATTACCCTCGAGGTATTTGTTTATTTCACCCTTGAGGCGGAAGCCGGGGGTTCTCTGCACTCTCTGCGCGCTCTTGTGTCTCTCCAGAATTGCGCTTCGTTATTGATCTAAAAATAACGATTTTTAACAAATGTAAATATTTTAACTTGTAGGTATTAAAGTTAGCCCCCACCTTGGTGCGAGATTCGCGTCGCCCAAGGCTGCTTCCTGACCTGCCTACTGGACATAGCGCCGCCGCTATTAGGCACTGGTCACTTACTTTACTCACTTAAGGCGCCATCTTGGGCTGGGGAAGGCTGGCGGTCTAGCTGATCACTAGTCCCACCCTCCTCCCACCCCAAATGATGGATAAAAACAACAGACCTGCCCGTCCGCGCAGCGGGCGGGCGCAGCGGCACGCCGAAGGCGCGCCAAAGGCGAGCCCGTCTGCGCCCGTCCGCGCCTGGACCGGGCTGAGGGCCAGTCCCCCTGGTCTCCCGAGTCCCCCTGGCCCAGATTCATCTAGACCATATACGTCCAACATGCTCAGGCTTTTACGACCCCCTCAACATCAGTCATGTCTTGTACTGGATCCACTGTTACTTGCTGTGGAATCTCCCCGAATCTGTCCCTGTTGTCAAACACAGATTCCGTCTTACCTCAACTCCTCTCCTCCCACCAAGTCCAAGTCCTACTCACCCAAATCCTTCTCACTTGCCCTCATAAATGTCAGTTCGTTCGGGAAACACCGACAGGACATAGCTGACTTGATGGAGGATAATAACTTAGATATGCTATTTATGACAGAAACCTGGATGGACAGTTTGTCCGAGCCAGATACAGTAATTGCAGTCCCTAAAGGCTTCTCCATCCACAGACTGGACAGACAACGCAGGAAAGGTGGTGGGATTGCCTTCATTGTACGTGACACTTTCAATGTCAGAACCAGCACAATCCCTCTACCATCCTGTGAAGCCCTGCAATTCTCTGTCAAGTTGACCCCCTCCCATAATTTTAAAGGGATCCTTCTGTATCGTCCACCGGGATCAAGAACTGGATTTATCTCTGACCTTAGGTCCATTTTGGAATCATCCGCTCTCGACAGTTCTTTCACTCTCCTCAGTGATTTTAATTTTAATTTTGATAAAATGGAGGACAAAGACACTGCCGTGTTCCTAGGGTATATGACCACCTTCGGTCTACCTCTACTGGTCAAATCATCCACGCATCATGGGGGCCATACACTGGACGGTATCTTCACTAATTCACAAAATTTACATGTCGCTCAAATTCTTCCTGTCACTTGGTCAGACCACCATGTTATCATGGCGTCACTAACCACTCATCACACAGCTGCTTCCTTACTCCCCTTCAACACCCATCAGGCATTCCAGGCGTGGAACGACATTGATAGCTCCAGCCTGGAAACTTCTTTAATCACTTCTACCCCTTCTCTATCAACTGACCCTAATATCGCTACCACTCAATTCTATGAGTGGGTGGTTTCGGCGGCATCCTCGCTGGTCCCAATTAAACAACGATCGCGTAATAGATCCACTCCATCGGCCCCTTGGTATTCCACAGCCTTAAGAAAACAAAAACAACAGTGCAGGAATCGGGAGAGGCACTGGCGGAAAGACTACTCAGAGGAGGCTAAAATAAAATATAAAGAAATGGTTGCCAAATATAAAACCATGATTGATGAGGCCAAGAAAATATTCTTTAGTCATAAAATTGAGATAGCCAAAAATTCCAATAAAGCCCTGTATGAAACCGCCAAGCAGTTAGCCGGCTACTCCCCCAATCTGACTCCACCCCCCCTCACAACCCATTTGTGATGCATTAGCCAGTTTCTTCTTTAGTAAAGTCAACAATACTTATTCTGCCTTTGCCAAAAAAGCCAAAAGTCCCTCTAACATGTTGACCGACATACACACTGGACCTATTCTCTCTCAATTCGCAGAAATTTCCAGTTCCCAGGTCATGGACATAATATCCACCATCAGATCAGGTTCGGCACTCGACCCATGTCCATTCAAAGTTCTACTACCGGTCATTGAAGTGGTTCTTCCTGCTATTTCTTCCATATGCAATGCTATGTTTAGCACAGGTATCTACCCTGATAGCTTAAAAAAAACCCTTATTAAACCACTCCTGAAGAAACCACACCTTGAAATGGACGAACCTAAGAGCTACCGGCCTATTGCCAGCCTACCAGTTTTGGCTAAAATAGCAGAAAAAGCTCTGAATAAACAGCTCTCCGCCTTTTTAGAGCAACATCATTTACTTGATGAAACCCAGTTTGGCTTCCGCCAATTCCATGGGACGGAGATGGCTCTGATTAAAGCAGTGGATGACATCAGATCCATCCGTGACGCTGGGGGCACAGCAGTCTTGATACTGCTTGATTTATCAGCAGTCTTCGACACGGTCGATCACGTTACTCTGATCGACCATGTCGAAAACATGGGTGTTCAAAGGAATGCCAGCAAACTGCTGGTCTCCTTTCTGGCCGACAGAACCCAGGTAGTCACAATGGGACCCTTCCACTCGTCCACCTTGTTTCTGCCATGTGGAGTACCTCAAGGCTCATCCCTAAGTCCGACACTTTTTAACATCTACGTGTCGGACGTAGCAAATGTCATTAAGGCTTATGGGATGAGCTTTACATCCTATGCAGATGACACACAGCAGGTCCTAGCCATCAAGAACAATGGCCATAAAATAGCGGACGATCTTAAATCAGGCATGGTAGCAATTGGGAGCTGGATGGCCTCCAATTGTTTAAAGTTAAACTCCGATAAGACGGAAGTAGTCATCTTTGGACCGCTAACTCCTGAGTGGTCATCCAATTGGTGGCCATCTTCAATAGGCCCCCCCTCCCGGGCCTGTTAGCAAGGTGAGGAATCTGGGTGTCATTTTTGATGACCACCTCACCCTTCACCCACATGCCAACCAGATCACTTCCTCAGCCTTCTACAAATTGAAACTCATTAAAAAAATCCTCCCTTTTCTTCCAGACAAAGCTGGTAAAACTCTGGTCACTTCCCTTGTGCTGTCCACTCTGGACTATTGCAATGCTTTATTCCTCAATGCACAAGAAGGAGTCTTAAACAAACTGCAAATAATACAGAATTCAGCTGCCAGGCTTTTGGGAAAAATCCCCAAACATCAATCTGCCTCGAATACCATCAGAGAGTTACACTGGCTATCCATCAGAAACAGAATAAAGTTTAAGACTCTATGCATTGTGTATAAGGCACTGCATAATCTAGGATCAGCCTATCTCGTCCACAATCTGATTCCCTATCGCCCGTCTAGAACACTACGTTCCTCTCGTCTACTTGATATTGTGGTTCCCCGCACTAAAACTCTTTCATGGGGTGACAGAAGATTCCTGGTGTCAGCTCCAAAGCTGTGGAATACTTTGCCCCACTTGATCAAAGCCAGCCCTTCTCTCTGGTCTTTTCGTAAGCAACTCAAGACCTGGCTTTTTAATCAATAGATCCCACTTCTTCCTCTTAGGGTAAATACTTCAGATACTTAGTGCCTAGACGCCCACGGGCCTTTGTTTGTGCTTTAGAAATATCAAAAATAAATAAATAAAATTGATTTGTTGTTCAAGTATTTGTATGTGAGGGGGAGTGTGTGTGTGGGTGGCTGGGAGGTGTGTGACTTTGTCCATATACACAACTCCAGCAATGCATCCTTTCACATGGGGCCAGCCTTATGTGAAAGGATTTGCACCAGTCTTATGCCTGCTGTGAGGCAAGCCCAAGATTTTGAGGCAACAGTGTCCTAAAAGTGACGCAGTGAAATCTCAGAGATTTCACTGCGTCACTTCTACGACCCTTTCTTGCGTCAATACGCCCCTTCACATACCTTACACCTGGCGTAGGTATAATGTGGCGAAGGGGTTTACAAAGTGACGCATTCACCTAGATGCGTCACTTTGTAAATATGACTCAACAAGGTGCATTTTTTACACCACTGGTGCATCACAAAAACTGACGCACCGGTGGCATGAAAGTGACGGATGACCTCATAAATGATGCCTTCAGTCTTCTACTCATGTGTCATATTTAATGTATGATGCATTATGTCGCAAGGAGTTACAGATACGTCAGTATTTCTGACATATCTATAAGCGCAAAAGTGATGCATTGCTGGAGTGTGTCACAAAAGTGACGCAACTCCAGCAATGCATCCTTTCACATGGGGCCAGCCTCATGTGAAAGGGCTTGCATCAGTCTTGATAACTTAATTGTATTTTAACTTTGCAGAAACACACAGACACTTGATGATGTCATCAGTGATGTCATCAGTGATGTCATTTGAGATGTCATCAGTGATGTCATCAGTGATGTCACTGACCATGTCATGAATGATGTTATAAGACATCATCAGCAGTGGATTGCGGGCGCGCGAGTTATAGTGAGTCCAACTAACTATAACGTGGGAATTTCAATGGTTTTGTATGAGTAAACTGTTTAGCTAACTATAACTGGTGTGAAACCTATGGTTTTTTCAGTGAATTTCAATGGTTTTTTAAATGCTAATTCCTAACTATAATGATTGTGAAACCTCTGGTTTTTTCACTGAATTTCAAAGGTTTTTTAAAAGCTAATTCCTTTCTATATCGAGTTTGTAACCTACGATTTTTTATTTTTTTATTTGCTGTTTTGTGTAAGTACTAATTATAAATTTTTTATTTATATAATAATATTTTTTAAATGTTTTTTTTTTAATCATTTTTTCCTGGGGCGCTCTGGTTGTGCGCACCGGTAAGCTCCCTGGAGAGCGCACCCAGAGCGCTACTTCTGCGTTCGTGTAAAAAAATATGAATGAAAAGTGAATAATAACGCAAGACATTTAGTACCATACATATAAAAGCAGTATTTTTGATTTTCGAAATGAAAATGATTTTGCATTTCGGTGAAACTATCGAAACGCCACTTAGGTGTGCCGCGTAAGCGCCCCCGGAAGCGCCTACGTACGCGCCGCATATGCGCCCCCGGAAGCGCCTACGTTCGCGCCGCGTAAGCGCCCCCGGAAGCGCTTCGGTGTGCGCTGCATAAGCGCGTCAAGTCATGTGACCTTAAAATAACACTTTTCAATGGTTGCTAACAGTTTTTTTTACAAAGAATAAAATCCCCACCCATTTCCTTCACATCTTCTTTCACTTTTGTGACTGCAAGACCTGCTTTTTTGCTCTCGGTTTTTTGTTGGATATCTTGGATTATCCAGCAGTGAAGATGACAACAATGATTTCATCGATGAAGAGCCGCCTCAGCCGAAGGTAAAAGAACATTTCATCTGGAAAAAATTTTCAATTTCTGATGACCAGAAGAAGGTAAATGCTCCAAAAGTGGAGTGCAGGATCTGTCACACAGTCCTGTCACGGGGTGACCCCACTAAAAAATATTAAGCATGGGCTGAAAATTCGTTCCGCTCGTGGAATTTGCGGATTTTCTGTGATTTTGCGATCTCCGAATCTCGCGAAATCGCGGTAAAATCCGCGAATCAGCGGTGACGAATTTCCAGCCAAACACTTACAGGGTTACAGCAGCAGGTGCAAAAGTTGAAGCTAATTTTTTGTAACCTTTTACAAAAGGGTTACAAAGAAATTAACTTCAACTTGGGCACCTGCTGCTGTAAGCCTGTAAGTGCTGCCTGGCGCCTCGTTGCCTACTTGCAACTATTCTCTGACCCTGTTCTGACCCTTGAAGCAGGGTCAGAGAATAGTTACAAGTAGGCAATAAGGCGCCTGTCACGAAAATTAAACCTCAACAGGAAGCACTGACAGATATAAAAACAAGCATGTGCAATGCAATAGGTCTCGCATTAGGAAAGTTTGAGCTACTGGTTTTGTAAATGACAATTTTTTTTATTTATGTGTTGGTTTTGAAAATAGCTAAATTAATAGCTTTGTCATTTACAAAGCCAATAGTTATAACTTTCGCAAATGTGACACCTATAGCATTTGTAATGCAACATGTTTTGTATTTATGTGACTTAGCTGTATTGATATTACAAATTACAATGGCTTTTAATTTTTTTAAATAATTATTACTTAAATAAAAGTGATTTTAATTTATAATGGCAATAGCTTAAACTTTTGTAAATAACTTTTGTGAAGATTATGTTCAGTGTATTTTATTGTGACAAAAATCCAAGAACAGAAGTGAAATATTAACATCTTTTTGTGACATTTGTAATGAAGTTTGAAACATTGAGAGAACATATTTGAACCAGTTGTTGTTGAATGGTTGCGCAGATTGATGCTGGGGTGGTGCTGTGGTGGTGCTGAGTGGTGCTGTGGTGATGCTGAGTGGTGCTGTGGTGGTGCTGAGTGATACTGGAATGGTGCTGAGTGATGCTGGGGTGGTGCTGAGTGGTGCTGTGGTGGTGCTGAGTGATGCTGTGTTGGTGCTGAGTGGTGGTGCTGAGTGGTGCTGTGGTGGGGCTGAGTGATGCTGTGGTGGTGCTGAGTGATGCTGTGGTGGCTCTGAGTGGTGCTGTGGTGGTGCTTATTGGTGCTGTGGTGGTGCTAAGTGATGCTGTGGTGGTGCTGAGTGATGCTGTGGGGGTGCTAAGTGGTGCTGTGGTGGTGATGAGTGATAATGTGGTGGCATTGAGTGATGCTGTGGTTGCGCTGAGTGATGCTGTGGTGGCGCTGAGTGGTGCGGTGGTGGTGCTGAGTGGTGCTGTGGTGGTGCTGAATGATGCTGTGGTGGTGCTGAGTGGTGCTGTGGTGGTGCTGAGTGATGCTGTGGTGGTGCTGAGTGATGCTGTGGTGGTGCTGAGTGGTGCTGTGGTGATGCTGAGTGGTGCTGAGTGATACTGGGATGGTGCTGAGTGATGCTGGGGTGGTGCTAAGGGGTGCTGTAGTGGTGCTGAGTATTGCTGTGGTGGTGCTGAGTGATGCTGTGGTGGCGCTGAGTGGTGCTGTGGTGGTGCTGATTGGTGCTGTAGTGGTGCTGTAGTGGTGCTGAGTGATGCTGTGGTGGTGCTGAGTGATGCTGTGGTGGTGCTAAGTGGTGCTAGGTGGTGATGAGTGATAATGTGGTGGCGCTGAGTGATGCTGTGGTTACGCTGAGTGATGCTGTTGTGGCGCTGAGTGGTGCTGTGGTGGTGCTGAGTAGCGCTGTGGTGGTGCTGAATGATTCTGTGGTGGTGCTGAGTGGTGCTGTGGTGGTGCTGAGTGATGCTGTGGTGGTGCTGAGTGATGCTGTGGCGGTGCTGAGTGATGCTGTGGTGGCACTGAGTGGTGCTGTGGTGGTGTTGAGTGGTGCTTTGGTGCTGCACATTGGTGCTGTGGTGGTGCTGAGTGATGCTGTGGTGGTGGTGAGTGATGCTCTGGTGGTGCTGAGTGGTGCTGTGGTGGTGCTGAGTGATGATGTGGTGGTGCTGAGTGATGCTGATTGGTGCTGTGGTGGTGCTGAGTGATGCTTTGGTGGTGCTGAGTGATGCTGTGGTGGTGCTGAGTGGTGCTGTGGTGGTGCTGAGTGATAATGTGGTGACGCTGAGCGATGCTGTGGTGGTGCTGAGTGATGCTGTGGTGGCGCTGAGTGGTGCTGGAGTGGTTCTGTGGTGGTGCTGAGTGGTGCTTTGGTGGTGCTCATTGGTGCTGTGGTGGTGCTGAGTGATGCTGTGGTGGTGCTGAGTGGTGCTGTGGTGGTGCTGAGTGATGATGTGGTGGTGCTGAGTGATGCTGTGGTGGTGCTGAGTGATGCTGTTGTGGTGCTGAGTGGTGCTGTGGTGGTGCTGAGTGATGATGTGGTGGTGCTGAGTGATGCTGTGGTGGTGCTGATTGGTGCTGTGGTGGTGCTGAGTGCTGCTTTGGTGGTGCTCATTGGTGCTGTGGTGGTGCTGAGTGATGCTGTGGTGGTGCTGAGTGATGCTATGGTGGTGCTGAGTGATGCTGTGGTGGTGCTGAGTGGTGCTGAGTGGTGCTGTGGTGATGCTGAGTGGTGCTGTGGTGGTGCTGAGTGATACTGGGATGGTGCTGAGTGATGCTGGGGTGGTGCTAAGTGGTGCTGTGGTGGTGCTGAGTGATGCTGTGGTGGTGCTGAGTGGTGCTGTTGTGGGGCTGATTGATAATGTGGTAGTGCTGAGTGATGATGTGGTGTTGCTGAGTGATGCTGTGGTGGCACTGAGTGGTGCTGTGGTGGTGCTGATCGGTGCTGTGGTGGGCACAAAAAACGAGTCTAACAGAGGGCAGAAGGGCACAGAAACAAGGGAAAAATGAGTCTAACAGAGCGCAGAAGAGCACAAAAAAGAGTATAACAGGGGACAGAAGGGCAGAAAAACAAGGGAAAAACCAGTCTAACAGAGGGCAGAAAGGCAGAAAAACAAGGGAAAAACGAGTCTAACAGAGGGCAGAAGGGCACAAAAAACGAGTCTAACAGGGGGCAGAATGAATCCCGCCCTACGTGTTTGTCCACGAAGATGCCACCTTTTTGTGTAATACCTCTACTCAACTGTCTAATCAGTAAGTGCTCCCTCGTTGGCTAAATGTATAGGGGCAGATTTACAATAACTGGCGCATCCCCAGGGATGCGCCAGTTATTGTGCGTCGCAGCTCCGCCACCCATGGTGCGCTGCATTTACAATGTGTGAATGTGTGACATTGATCCACATTCGGTCCATCACCTGTTTTGTTTGAAATTGCCGCCATAAGTGCGCTGGGGATGCTCAGACGTGGGTCCCGGGCACTCCACACCACTGGAGTCAAGCTAGCCAGGCTGATGAGAGGTGTTACCTCGAAACCGGTCCAGTCCTCGGATGCTTGATTCCGTTTTGGGAAGGACATGGTTTTTGTAGTTCGGACTGGACTGTTCCCATGGGGCACAGGGTCAGAGCTGATTTGCATATCGCCATTGTCTAACCCAGGGTGGTGTGGAGTGCCAAAAAACGATGGATTTGGGCCCAGATCTTTTGACTGGGTTGAATGTGTGACATTGATCCACATTCAGTCCATCACCTGTTTTGTTTGCAATTGCCGCCATAAGTGCGCTGGGGATGCTCAGACGTGGGTCCCGGGCACTCCACACCACTGGAGTCAAGCTAGCCGGGCTGATGAGAGGTGTTACCTCGAAACCGGTCCGGTCCTCGGATGCTTGATTCCGTTCTGGGAAGGACATGGCTTTTGTAGTTTGGACTAGACTGTTCCCATGGGGCACAGGGTCAGAGCTGATTTGCATATCGCCATTGTCTAACCCAGGGTGGTGTGGAGTGCAAAAAAACGATGGATTTGGGCACAGATCTTTTGACTGGGTTGAATGTGTGACATTGATCCACATTCGGTCCATCACCTGTTTTGTTTGCAATTTCCGCCATAAGTGCGCTGGGGATGCTCAGACGTGGGTCCCGGGCACTCCACACCACTGGAGTCAAGCTAGCCGGGCTGATGAGAGGTGTTACCTCGAAACCGGTCCGGTCCTTGGATGCTTGATTCCGTTCTGGGAAGGACATGGCTTTTGTAGTTCGGACTGGACTGTTCCCATGGGGCACAGGGTCAGAGCTGATTTGCATATCGCCATTGTCTAACCCAGGGTGGTGTGGAGTACAAAAAAACAATGGATTTGGGCCCAGATCTTTTGACTGGGTTGAATGTGTGACATTGATCCACATTCGGTCCATCACCTGTTTTGTTTGCAATTGCCGCCATAAGTGCGCTGGGGATGCTCAGACGTGGGTCCCGGGCACTCCACACCACTGGAGTCAAGCTAGCCGGGCTGATGAGAGGTGTTACCTCAAAACCGGTGCGGTCCTTGGATGCTTGATTCCGTTCTGGGAAGGACATGGCTTTTGTAGTTCGGACTGGACTGTTCCCATGGGGCACAGGGTCAGAGCTGATTTGCATATCGCCATTGTCTAACCCAGGGTGGTGTGGAGTGCAAAAAAACGATGGATTTGGGCCCAGATCTTTTGACTGGGTTGAATGTGTGACATTGATCCACATTCGGTCCATCACCTGTTTTGTTTGCAATTGCCGCCATAAGTGCGCTGGGGATGCTCAGACGTGGGTCCCGGGCACTCCACAGCACTGGAGTCAAGCTAGCCGGGCTGATGAGAGGTGTTACCTCGAAACCGGTCCAGTCCTCGGATGCTTGATTCCGTTCTGGGAAGGACATGGCTTTTGTAGTTCGGACTGGACTGTTCCCATGGGACACAGGGTCAGAGCTGATTTGCATATCGCCATTGTCTAACCCAGGGTGGTGTGGAGTGCAAAAAAACGATGGATTTGGGCCCAGATCTTTTGACTGGGTTGAATGTGTGACATTGATCCACATTCGGTCCATCACCTGTTTTGTTTGCAATTGCCGCCATAAGTGCGCTGGGGATGCTCAGACGTGGGTCCCGGGCACTCCACACCACTGGAGTCAAGCTAGCCGGGCTGATGAGAGGTGTTACCTCGAAACCGGTCCGGTCCTCGGATGCTTGATTCCGTTCTGGGAAGCACATGGCTTTTGTAGTTCGGACTGGACTGTTCCCATGGGGCACAGGGTCAGAGCTGATTTGCATATCGCCATTGTCTAACCCAGGGTGGTGTGGAGTGCAAAAAAACAATGGATTTGGGCCCAGATCTTTTGACTGGGTTGAATGTGTGACATTGATCCACATTCGGTCCATCACCTGTTTTGTTTGCAATTGCCGCCATAAGTGTGCTGGGGATGCTCAGACGTGGGTCCCGGGCACTCCACACCACTGGAGTCAAGCTAGCCGGGCTGATGAGAGGTGTTACCTCGAAACCGGTCCGGTCCTCGGATGCTTGATTCCGTTCTGGGAAGGACATGGCTTTTGTAGTTCGGACTGGACTGTTCCCATGGGGCACAGGGTCAGAGCTGATTTGCATATCGCCATTGTCTAACCCAGGGTGGTGTGGAGTGCAAAAAAACGATGGATTTGGGCCCAGATCTTTTGACTGGGTTGAATGTGTGACATTGATCCACATTCGGTCCATCACCTGTTTTGTTTGCAATTGCCGCCATAAGTGCGCTGGGGATGCTCAGACGTGGGTCCCGGGCACTCCACACCACTGGAGTCAAGCTAGCCGGGCTGATGAGAGGTGTTACCTCGAAACCGGTCCGGTCCTCGGATGCTTGATTCCGTTCTGGGAAGGACATGGCTTTTGTAGTTCGGACTGGACTGTTCCCATGGGGCACAGGGTCAGAGCTGATTTGCATATTGCCATTGTCTAACCCAGGGTGGTGTGGAGTGCAAAAAAATGATGGATTTGGGCCCAGATCTTTTGACTGGGTTGAATGTGTGACATTGATCCACATTCGGTCCATCACCTGTTTTGTTTGCATTTACAATGCGGCGCACCATGTGGCAAAAACGGCACAGATGCGTCACGCATCTGTGCTGTAAAAGCAGCACATTGCTGGAGCTGCGTTGCACTTGCGACGCAGCTCCAGCAATGTTCTGGGGGGCCCTATCTCCCCAATGCTGCATCAAGCCTTGCGCCTGCTTCAAGCAGGCGTAGGTTTTGACGCAGCATTGGCCTAAAAGTGACTGAGTGAAATCTTGTAGATTTCACTGAGCCACTTTTAGGAGGCATTCCTGTGCAGGAATGCCCTCCCCCGCGCCGGAATGCCTCCTGATGGCGCAGGGCTTTACAACGTGTGCATCTCTCAGATGCGTCATGTTGTTAACACCCAGCACCATGGCGCATCTTTTGTGCTACTGCTCCGTCACAAAAGGTCTCGGTAGAGGGTGGCGGTGGTGAACCAAAGGGTGGCAGTGAGGAACCAGAGGGTGACAGTGATGAACCAGAGGGTGGCAGGGGTGAACCAGAGGGTGGCAGGGGTGAACCAGAGGGTGGCAGTGATGAACCAGATGGTTGCAGGGGTGAACCAGAGGATGGCAGTGGTGAACCAGAGGGTGGCATGGGTGAACCAGAGGGTGGCAGTGCTGAACCAGAGGGTGACAGTGGTTAACCAGAGGATGGCAGTGATGAACCAGAGGTGCTGTGATGAACCATAGGGTGGCAGTGGTGAACCAGAGGGTGGAAGTGGTGAACCAGAGAGTGACAGTGCTGAACCAGAGGGTGGCAGGGGTGAACCAGAGGGTGCTTTGTGAACCAGATGGTGGCAGTGGTAAACCAGAGGGTGGCAGGGGTGAACCAGAGGGTGGCAGTGGTGAAACAGAGGGTGGCAGTGCTGAACCAGAGGGTGACACTGGTTAACCAGAGGGTGGCAGTGGTGAACCAGAGGTGCTGTGATGAACCAGAGGGTGGCAGTCGTGAACCAGAGGGTGGCAGTGGTGAACCAGAGGGTGACAGGGGTGAACCAGAGGGTGGCAGGGGTGAACCAGAGGGTGGTAGTAGTGAACCGGAGGGTGGCAGTGATGAACCAGTGGGTGGCAGTGGTAAACCAGAGGGTGCTGTGCCCATACACAACCGCATGGGCATGGATGTACCATAGAGACGCCAGATGACTCCACCATTGGATCATATGCAGGACCCTTAAATCAGGTAATCGTGTTACGGAACCTGCACTCCACCCATTATGCTGACCGCAGTCTTCGACCATCAGACCCCACAATAGCACCACCCGGCGGATCGTCCATACAGATAATCCTGCCATAGGAGCTGCACCTCTATTCAAAAAACGTAGAGTGAAATATCAGCCTAACAGATCCCAACATTGAAACACGTGACGAACCGAGTGTACAGAATCAACCGCAAGTTAACCACTATCTTAACACCAATACTAATGGCTCCAGTGATACCGAATTCTTCAGAATAAGCCCAATCACAGAGCAACAGCATACCCTTCAAAGGCTGCTCCCAATTTCATCACTTGACCCTCAGGTTCATTTGGAATATTCATGGCTTCCTGATGAAGGCTCACAGCCGAAACGCGCGTAGTTACCTTTATAACCTTTAGCCATGTTTTTAGATTAAAATGTTTAGTTGGATGAATATCCAAAATAAAATCTCAACATAATGAATTGTAATGCAATGCACAACCAATTGAAATGAACAAATGTGTACAGCATTCTATATATGTAGATTGTTCATCACATATATATAGGAGACAAAATTAATTGCTTTTTAAATGATAATTGAATAACAAAAAATAAAATATATATTTTTGTACCATGCATTTTGCTTAGATACAGTCATTACTGTTTGATGTCAGCTCATGTCCACTTTTTACCTTTGTTCCTAATTAACTGTTTTTTCAACGCATGGGTAACTTGGCCATGCAAGCGGCCCACGAACACGCAAAAAGCCCCGCAAACACGCAAAAAAACAGCGAACACGCAAAAAACCCCACGAACACACAAAAAAACCAAAATCCGCAAATTCACACGAATTCGCAGATTTTGCAGATTGCGAATTCGATTTTGCACGAATTCGCGAAACGCGAATTCGCAAATTTCGCCCATACTTAAAAAATATTCTTTGATGATTCGCCATGTGGAGAGGAGGCACCCCCAGAATTTTGCCCGGGAAAGTGTCAGGGCTCTGGCACAAGAGGTTCCCAGTGATGGGGCCTCTACATCAACCGGAGGAACAACAACATCGGTGAGGGGGAGATTGCAAGAGCTGGTTCCAAACATTCAGCCTGCATTTAACAAAGGCGTCCTTAAATGCAGAGACTGTGATCAGCTACTTTGCTATGGGGAGCAAAGTGTTCTGCTCATGGTTCGAGCATTGGAGAACCATCGCTGCCGTTCCCAGCCCTACATTTTTTTTTTTTGCTCCTGTTGAGCAGTTTCCATTCCCTGTTTTTGTTTTTGTCTAAAAAAAGAAAAAAGAAGAAAAAAAAGTTCTTTTCAGAACTATCTCCAATTCTCATCAAAGAGCTATGTTCTTAAAAAAATAAAAAAGAGTAAGTGAAGTCTAGTGAATTGATAAAGGAGAGGAAAATGAGTAAGAAAGAACAGAAAGGTATGAGAGGAGAAAGGAAGTGAAGTAGGGGGACTGAAAGAAGGTGAGTGTGGGGAAGGAAAGTAAGTAAGGAGAAGGAGAGTGAACATGGGGAATGTGGATATTCAAAGAAAATGTAGAAAAGGGACGGGGTGTGGAAGGGTAAGAAAAGATACATTGCTGGAGTTGGATAATTTTTGTGACACAATCTAGCAATGCATCACTTTTGCGCTTACAGATACGTCTGAAATACTAACGTATCTGTAAGTACTTGCGACATAATACATCATATATTTAATATGACGCATGAGTAGAAGACTGAAGGCCTCATTTATGAGGCCATGCGTCACTTTTACGCCACCGGTACGTCACTTTCTGTGATGCACCAGTGCTGTTAAAAATGCACCTTATTGAGTCATATTTACAAAGTGATGCATCTAGGTGGATGCGTCACTTTGTAAACCCCTGCGCCACATTATACCTACGTCAGGTGTAATGTATACAAAAGGGGTGTATTGACACAAGAAAGGGTCGTAGAGGTGATGCAGTGAAATCTATGAGATATGACTGCGTCACTTTTGTGACGCTGTTGCGTCCAAATCTTGCGCCTGTTTCACAGCAGGCGTAAGACTGATGCAGGCCCTTTCACATGGGACTTTCCCCATGTGAAAGGATGCATTGCTGGAGTTGCATCATTTTTGTGACACACTCCAGCAATGCATCACTTTTGCGCTTACAGATACGTCTGAAATACTGACGTATCTGTAAGTGCTTGCGACATAACACGTCATATATTTAATATGACGCACAAGTAGAAGACTGAAAGCCTCATTTATGAGGCCATGCGTCACTTTTACGCCACTGGTACGTCACTTTTTGTGACGCACCAGTGCTGTTAAAAATGCACCTTATTGAGTCATATTTACAAAGTGACGCATCTAGGTAGATGTGTCACTTTGTAAAGCCCTGCGCCACATTATACCTACGTCAGGTGTAATGTATACAAAAGTGGTGTATTGACGCAAGAAAGGGTCAAAGAGGTGACGCAGTGAAATCTAAGAGATATCACTGCGTCACTTTTATGACGCTGTTGCGTCCAAATCTTGCGCCTGTTTCACAGCAGGCGTAAGACTGATGCAGTCCCTTTCACATGGGCCTGGCCCCATTTCAAAGGATGCATTGCTGGAGTTGCATCATTTTTTTGTCACACTCCAGCAATGCATCACTTTAATCTAAACACTCACATTTTTTTTTCTCTATTTTTTTTACACTCTTTTTCCCCGTGGTGCACTCAGGGTCCGCGAACCGGAGAGCATACTGGGGAGCGCCACCAGCGCTCACCCCACGAAAATTTTAAAAAACATTTTTTTTAGCCCTTCATGGTCCTTCTAGGCCCCCCTCAGAAAACCTAGGGGGTCAGGGGGTGTCTACTCTGCCCCCTTTTAATTATATCCCCCTTTCTTTTTTCACCTCTTGTGTCTCGATTCTACCGAGACACATGATGGCGGACTCTCCGTACTGTTTAGAATGTTGACAGACACCCGACAGCCAATCAGCTTTCGCTCGCGCACTCCTGTAGCGCGCCGGGTGTGCTCCCTGGTACGCGCACCCGGGAGCGCCGGCAGCGCGCCTATAGATATATATGTGTTTTTGAACTTAATTTTCATAAAAACCAGTGGAGCAATTTTCACCAAACAAAGCAAAGGCACATCTGCATACCAATCCCTACAATTTTGCCAAGTTTGGCGTAATTCCGTTCAGCGGTTCGGGCTGTAGACTTGTCAGACCGTCCTATGGAAATTAACATGGAGAAAACACGTTTTGGGAGCCCCCTTTTTTCTCAGCCCCCACTTCACGAATCCCCTGAAACTTTCAGGGAAGGAGCGGAGCACAGCGAGACCATTTTAAGGAAAATTACAGGCAGATCCCTCAATCGGCGCCAAAGTTATTCCCAATAGAATGTTAGGAATTTCCTATGGTGGCCAATCCTAACTATAACTACCTACTGGCGACCGCCAGTAGGTAATATATATATATATGTGGAGAAGTGTGGCTCACGGTGTAGAGCAGGCAGACCCGGAAGCTGAGGTCAGACCCGGGACCAGGGTTCAATTCCCGACGCGGCAGGGTCTTGAGCTCAAATGTCCACGGACTCGATAATTCTCGCTTCGGTGCCTGCTCTAATCATGGGTTCTCACTCTGCAACTCTGGGCATTAAGCTTGCTTAATCTCCACAACGGCCCCCTGCGGCGGGATGCCTGGCTTTCACCTTGGGGATGCCCTGTAGGGGCTATCCCACAGGGAAAAGCCAGGACGGGTTCCCAAGGCAAGCGCCGGGAAACCTCCGGGTAGCTGTGCACTCAATAAATGCAATAATAATAATAATAATAATAATAATAATAATAATATATATATATATATATATATATATATATATATATATATATATATATATATATATGAAATAAACGTTTTTCCTGCATACTCACTCGAGTTGGATCGTTTGCGAGCCTCTCTGACTGTTTGATATATTGTTCTGAGGTCTGCACCCTGCCGTAACCTGTCATCCATTGATGGGTTGGGATTCCTTCTTCATATATATATATATATATATTCTTTCACTCCTTCTCCACACCGTATAAAGTAGGCACCGGCTCCGTGAGGTAAGATTTCAAGGATTAATCTTTATTCCATACCGTAGACGCGTTTCGACGGACCCAGCCGCCTTGGTCACTACATCTACTACTCCCCCAGTACATACATGTTTTATAGTGTTTCACTAGCACCATGTGACAAAAAATTAAAGAAAGTGAAAACAATTGTGGCGAACAAAAATTTGGAAAAACAGACCATTGTTTGTCATGGTTACAGGCACTGCAACGATAGACATGGTGGAGTTAAGAATGGTTAGTTCTGCAAGTCATGGTGATTTTAAATTAAATTAAATTAGAAAACAGCTTCACAGTATTATACATATTATTTATAAATGTACAATTACCATTCGTATTTGCTAAGAAAATAGAGGGTTCAATTCTTGTATAGAAAACCGTGGTGTTTTAGGCCGAGGCGCGTGTGATAGAAAGTCAGAACATATTGAGGCCCGCCCCTTCCCTCTTCAGCCCTTCCCATTCACTGCCCCGCTCCCGCCTCCCAGCGGCTCCTCCCTCCCACTGGACCATATAGGGCGTAGTGAACACGGTGGAGAGCAGTGACCACTGTCCCATTGGGCCGGTCACCCCCTCGCACTGTGCACACTCCCCGGTAGTGAGCTCAGGCTGCCCCTCGTTGCCACCAGCGCCGCCGCTGCCAGCAGCTGTGATCCTGTGCACCGCTGATCGGTGCTCTTGCCCCGCCTACGCCGCGTTCGTATTGCATTGTATTGCGATTGTCTGTGATTTGGCTCCTTGTCTTTTTTCCTGTGCCCCGTGTAGTTTATTGCTTGCTCCTCTGTGTTTTTCTGTTCCCCTCCTGCCTCTCCCGGCCCCTGCCGCGCTTCCCGCCACCTCCCCGCTCCCCATCGCTGCCCCCTGCCGCCCCGCACCCTTCCCTCTTCAGCCCGTCCCACTCGCCGCCCCGCTCCCGCCTCCCAGCTGCTCCTCCCTCGCTCCGCCCCCCACTCCCCTCTTATGGCAGAGTGGCAAACGCGCAGTGTTGACGCGCAGTGGGCGCGCCCCAAGCGTGCCGAAGGTGTGCCAAAGGTCAGCCCGTCTCGACCGTCCGCGCCTGGACCGCGCCCAGCGCCTGGACTCCTGGCCCCAGCAGACCCCAGCCCACCCGCCGGACGTACGACGCCGCCACCCTCTACGCACTCAACGCCGGCCGAATCCCAGGATGCTATCGAGCCACCCCGAGACGCACCCACGGACCCTTCTGCTGCAACTCCTGCAAGTTCACCTGCATCCGGACCTGCACTACTCCAGCACCAACCAAGACCAAGACGAGCAACAGCTGCAACCACCTGAAATGCATCCTGCTCAACACCCGCTCCGTCCACAGACACGCCGTCGAGCTCTGGAACCTGCTCGACACAACTTCACCAGACGTCGCCTTCCTCACGGAAACCTGGATGAACGCCTCTTCAGCGCCCGACATTGCCATCGCCATCCCAGACGGCTACAAGATCATCCGAAGGGACCGCATCAACCAGACCGGAGGAGGCATCGCCATCATCCACAGGAACACCATCCGCATCACGACCAACACCGACGACACCCTCACAACCGCCGAGCACCTGCACTTCCAGGTCCACATCAACCCCAAGACCACCCTCAGAGGCACCCTCATCTACAGACCCCCAGGACCACGAACACAATTCAGCGAAGACATCGCTGACTTCATCAGCCCGCACGCCCTCCCCTCCGTTGACTACATCCTCCTCGGGGACCTCAACTTCCACCTGGAGAACAACAACAACCGCAACACCACCACCCTGCTGGACAACCTCGCAAACCTGGGACTAAAGCATCTGGTCACCACCCCCACCCACTACGCCGGTCACACACTGGACCCCGTATTCTCATCCAGCAAGGACATCGCCTTTAACTACGCAATCGGACTCCACTGGACGGACCACAGCTGCGTCCACTTCAGGTTCAGAAGGACCACGATCCACCACCACCAGCAACAGGTTGCACGCAGAAGCTGGAACAAGATCACAGCCGACCAGCTTGTGACCTTCCTGAGCATGAACCCCCCTACCAGCGCAACAAACCCAAGCCAGGCGGCCACCAACCTCACAAAGTAGATCAGCAACTGCACAGACGACCTCGCCCCTCCGACGACCCGACCTAGCAGACCCGGCAGCAAGAAAGCCCCTTGGTTCACCGACGAACTCAAGAGCTCCAAGAAGAACTGCCGAGCCCTCGAGAAAACCTGGCGCAGAGGCCCAACACCGGACAACATGATTGCCCTCAAGCTCGCCACCCGAAAACACCACCAACTCATCCATGCCACCAAGAAAACCGCATTCAAGGAACGACTGGACAACAACGCACACAACAGCAAGGAACTCTTCAACATCGTTAAAGAGCTCTCCAACCCCAACGCCGGAAACAACGACATCACCCTGTCGCAAGACTTCTGCAACTCCCTCGCCTCCTACTTCCACAACAAGATCGCGGACATCCACAACAGCTTCAGCACTCAACCAATGCACGCCACGACCGAACCACAGCCCCCCACCACCACCCTCCGCGCCTGGACCCCGATCAGCACCAAAGACACCGTCCGCACAATGAACTCCATCCACTCCGGATCTCCTACCGACCCCTGCCCTCACCACGTCTTCAACAAGGCCGACACTGTCATCGCACCCCACCTGCGGGACATCATCAACGCCTCCTTCGACAACGCTACCTTCCCGGAGAGCTGGAAGCACGCCAAACTCAGCGCTCTACTAAAGAAGCCATCAGCCGACCCCCACCGACCTCAAGAACTACCGCCCCATCTTGCTGCTCCCGTTTCCTGCAAAAGTCATCGAGAAGACCGTCAACAAGCAGCTGGCCACCTTCCTCGAGACGAACGGATCCCTCGACCCCTCGCAGTCTGGCTTCCAGGCCAACCACAGCACCGAGACCGCCCTGATCGCAGCCACCGATGACATCCGAGCACTGCTTGACAGCGGAGAAACAGCAGCCCTCATCCTCCTAGACTTCTCCGCGGCCTTCGACACTGTCTGCCACCGTACACTAGTGCAGCGACTCAGCAACGTCAGAATCCAGGAGAAGGCACTGAAGTGGATCACCTCCTTCCTCGCCGGAAGGACACAGAGAGTCCGCCTCCCCCCGTTCAGGTCTGAAGCCATCGAAGTCATCTGCGGCAATCCTCAAGGCTCCTCGCTCAGTCCAACCCTCTTCAATGTCTACATGGGCCCCCTCGCAGACATTGCACGCCAGCACAACCTCAACATCATCTCCTACGCCGACGACACCCAGCTGATTCTCTCCCTCACCAACGACCCCGCCACTGCCAGAGCCAACCTGCACGAAGGGATGAAAAAGGTAGCCGAATGGATGAAGAACAGCCACCTGAAACTGAACTCGGACAAGACGGAAGTCCTCATCCTGGTATCCTCACCCTCTGCCTGGGACGACTCCTGGTGGCCCCCCGCCCTAGGCAGCGCACCCAAACCAACAGACCACGCACGCAACCTGGGCTTCATCCTGGACTCCTCGCTCTCCATGACCAGACAAGTCAATGCCATCTCCTCGCCTGCTTCAACATCCTGCGCATGCTACATAAGATCTTCCGGTGGATCCCCACCGAGACCAGGAAGACGGTCACCCAGGCCCTCGTCACCAGCCGTCTGGACTACGGCAACTCCCTCTACGCCGGAACCACCGCCAAACTGGGAGTCTCGGAGACAGTCAGGCGCCAGGTAGACAGAGGGGAGACAGTGGCACTCATCCTTTTGGATTTGAGTGCCGCTTTTGACACCGTCTCCCACAACATCCTTCTGTCTGCCTTGAAGTCTGTTGGTATCTGCGGCTCCGCTCTTGCTTGGATCTCTGATTTTCTTTCTAATCGCACTTTTCAGGTCTTTTCCCCCTCTTCTGTGTCCACTGTTCACAACTCTCCGTATGGTGTTCCCCAAGGTTCCATTCTCAGTCCTTTATTTTTCAACCTTTATGTTAGACCTCTTGCTTTTCTTGCTGAACAGGCTGGACTTTCTATTTTTTCTTATGCCGATGACACTCAAATTATTTTCTCTCTTTCTTCCAATCAACACTCCCCTTCCTCTTCTCTTTGTTCTGGACTCACTGACATCGCCAATTGGATGCTGACAAACAAACTAAAGCTGAACGGCAATAAAACAGAGCTTCTCTTGGTTGGGCCAGACTCCGCTCTCTGGGGCCCGCAACACTGGCCTCAGCAAATGGGTCCATTACCGGCCCCAGCAACTACGGCACGCAATCTCGGGGTCCTCTTTGATAATCAGCTATCCATGAGACAACATGTGGTCAAAGTCTCGGCCACCTGTACTACCATCATCAGGTGGCTGAGGAAGATCACATGGATGCTGCCTCCAGATACCCAGAAGTCAGTGGTCCAGGCCCTAGTGACATCGCGGCTGGACTACGGTAATGTACTTCTTCTGGGTGCCTGCAAGGAGGTCACCCGGAAGCTCCAAGTAGTTCAGAACATGGCTGCCCGTCTACTTTGTAATTTGCCTAGAACAACTTCAGTCTCTTCTTCCCTGCGTAGCCTACATTGGCTGCGCATAGAATCTAGGTCCAAATTTAAAGCACTATGCTTTATGCACCGTATCAAAGCCGGAAAATCCCCTCACTATTTATCCACCTTAGTGCAGCAATATTGTCCCTCCCGCACCCTTAGATCCTCCACTCATTGCAGATTCTCTGTCCCCCGTTTCAAGAGTCGGTGGGCGCTCGTTCTCCTATCTGGCACCCACGCTCTTGGAGGAGAAATTACTGCCCCACTCTGAAACTGGAATACATCAACATCTTGAGCCAGTACAAAAAAGCCATCTTGGAGGCAAAAACATCCTATTTCTCCTCCAAAGTCTTAGAAGCAGAGAACCAGTCCAAAGAGATTGTTACCATCGTCCACAACCTGGCCTTCTCGGACAGAACTACTCTAAAACCAGCCCCGTCCGAAGACCTCTGCTCCTCCCTTAATAACTATTTTATTCAAAAAATTGCCACTATCAAGGCTAACATCCCCCCATCCTCCCCATCCTTTGTTGATCCTCAATGTCCTCCCCCTAAAGGCACACTGACCACCTTTCCCCCTTTTACTAGGGAAAGTCTGACCTCCTTGGTGCCTCTGATCAAATCTGGTTCCCCGCTCGACCCCTGCCCTGCCCATATCCTCCGTCACGTCTTTACTTCCTGCCCAGATCCTCCCCTCCACCTTCTTAACAGCTCCCTCTCACAAGGCATAGTTCCCAACTCCTTGAAATCCGCGGTCATTGTGCCCATCTTGAAGAAACCTGGGGCAGATCCCTCTGTCCCGGCCAACTTCCGCCCCATCTCCCTTTTGCCATTTCTGGCTAAGGTGCTCGAGCGCCATGTCACCTGCGCTCTGAGCTCCTTTGTGGAGAAGTACGGAGCTCTTGCCCCCCGTCAAGCCGGTTTCCGCCCCGCACACTCTACGGAGTCCGTTGTCTTGTCGGTCCTAGACACCCTCAGGGAGGGTATGGATACCAATCAGTACCAGGCCCTCGTGCTCCTCGATCTCTCAGCCGCCTTTGATACGGTAGACCACAACATCTTACTCTCCCGTATCGGGGCGGCGGGGATCGGGGGGAGTGCCCTGGTCTGGTTATCCTCCTTCCTGAGCGACCGCACCCAGGCTGTTCGCCTGGGTGACTTCACAGCGGACATCCAGAAAGTTCAGTGCGGGGTCCCCCAAGGTTCCTCTCTCTCTCCCCTCCTGTTTAATCTGTACATTGCCCCCCTGATTTTCTCTCTTCAACAGATGGAGGTCACCGTATTTAATTATGCGGATGACCTCCAGCTGGTCTTCAATCTTTCCTCTCCTTCGGCTGTTCTCAACTTTCAAACTGTCATGCTTCATATCAGGGACTGGATGAATCACAACCACCTTAAACTCAACCCTGATAAAACAGAGTTGGTGCTGACGGGTGGTTCTTCCAGTCCCTGGTCCCCTCTTTTCTGGCCCCCCTCTCTTGGTTCTTCTCCTGTTCCCTCTTCCTCAGTTAAAACCCTGGGCATAAAACTTAATTCTCAACTCACCCTTCACTCCCAGGTTAGCTCTGTGGTGTCTTCTTCTTTCCTCTCACTACGTACTATACGTAGGGTGTCCCGCTTCTTCACCTTCTCTGCCCTCAAACTTATCATCTTGGCCATGGTGGTGTCCCGCCTGGACTATGGGAACGCACTGTATGCTGGTATACCTACATACAGCTTGCGTCGCCTACAGCAAATCCAAAACCAGGCGGCCAGCCTGGCCTTCAATCTCCCCAAGTTCCACCACTCTACCCCACTCCTGAAATCTCTTCATTGGCTCCCCGTGCGAGCTAGAATTCAATTCAAGCTCGCATCCATCACCTTCCTGGCCCGATCGGGTCTGGCGCCGGCCTTCATCTCCTCTGAGATTGTTTCTTACGCCCCCACCAGGGCCCTACGTTCCTCCTCCCAGTCCCTCCTCTCCATCCCATGTTTCCAGGGAAAGAAGTGGGGCGGATCCAAATTTGCTTTCCTTGCCCCCACCCTCTGGAACTCCCTTCCCCTTGATCTTCGCTCCATCCCCCTATACTCACAATTCCGTAAATCCCTTAAAACCCATTTATTCACCAAATCCTTCGAATAACTGCTCCCTCCTCCTTCCTTGCCTCTAACCCCAGTCCCCGTTAGCTATAGCGCCAAGAAACCGCTGGTATACGTTGCGCTTTACAAAAACTTTTAAACTCAAACTCAAACTCAAACTCAAACGCTCTGGAATTCGCTCCCCATCCCTTTGCGGTCTGAAACATCCTATCTTAAGTTCCGCAAAGGAGTGAAAACCTGGCTGTTCTCTCAGTAACCTGTTCCTTCACTTCCGTTTGCCCTCTTTGACTTCTGTTCTTCTAGCGCCGGGAAACCCACGGGTAGCTGAGCGCTCTACAAAATCAGATATAATAATAATAATAAACTCCAGAAGAGACTCCAGCGGATCCAGAACGCCTCAGCACGTCTCATCCTGGACATCCCCCGTCGCAGCCACATCTCCGGACACCTGAGAGACCTGCACTGGCTCCCGGTCAACAAGAGAATCACCTTCCGACTCCTCACCCACGCACACAAAGCCCTACACAACCAAGGCCCAGGATACCTCAACAGCCGCCTCAACTTCAACGCTCCCAAACGCCAGCTTCGATCGACCGGCCACGCCCTCGCCGCCGTCCCCCGCATCCGAAGAGCCACCACAGGGGGACGGTCCTTCTCTTACCTCGCCGCCAAGACATGGAACTCCCTCCCGACCCACCTCCGCCTGACCCAGGACCACCTCGCCTTCAGGAAGCAACTCAAGACCTGGCTGTTCGAGCAGTAGCGGACCCCCTCCCCTAGCGCCTTGAGACCCTCTGGGTGAGTAGTGCGCTATATAAATTCATTGATTGATTGATTGATTGATTGGGTGAGACGCTGATTTGAGTCATGTTCATTAACAGTAAGTACAGTACAGTGAATATATATATATATATATATATATATTACCTACCTTACCTATTTTTTTTGTTGTTTTATATTTTGGGGGGGGGGGTTTAAACATTTTTTTCTTATTTTTAGTTTTTCTGAAAAATTTTTGGTTTTTTTGTATTTTTTAAGGGGAGAAAAAAAAAACAGGCATTTAAAAAGGGCTCAACAGGAGAAAAAAAAAGTGCAACAAATTAATATTTCCTTTGGCGCTTGTGGTTTTCCCAAGCACGATTAATAAGAGTGATGCATTGCTCACCATGCAAATCGTTTGACCACAAAATTTACAAACCATTTTAAAATTTGAAAAGTTGGTTTGTATGATGGAGCATGTCTCCCAAACTTCCGGTCCTGATGGGGTGGAAACAGTAGTTTGGGAGGTGCTGGCAGAAGATTAGACAGGGTTTTTGGCCAGTTCCCTGACCTCTGCCCTAGAATAGTTATTGGGATGCTTTCTAAGCATATGCCTAATCATTGTGTGGTTGCCGAAGGAGTATTTCTTGTTGGGATTCCCCCTTGACAGCTCCTGATGACAGATTAGGCAGGTTGCTTTAGGTGCATTTACTTTTTTTTTGTCACTCGGGATAGAAAAAAATTGCCATATGATGTGCTCTTTTGGCTTCTAGGTTATGTTGTCCTCTCGGACGAATCTACTCTCCTCTTCATCCTCATCCTCCTCCTGTTCTTGATCTCCACCACTGTGAAGTTGTGGAGGTCCTTGTGGTGGTGGTGGTGGTGGTGGTGGTGGTGGTCCAGAAGATCCAGCAGCTGCAGCTAATGTAGCCATTTTTGACAGATATAAGTAAAGGTCTTCCTCTTTCAAAGCAAAAAGGTAGAATAAGGAAAAAAGGGTGTGGGCCAATGAAAAGTGTTAATTTTAGGTCACATGACCAGGGGTTTCATCATTATGAAACCAAAATGGTTATGAACCAATGAAAAGTGTTATTTTTAGGTCATATGACCCAACGCGCCCCGGGGCGCGCCCCGGGTCGCGTCATGTAAGTGCGTCGGAAGATTATGTTGCATGATCGTATTCGCTCGAGTGCTTCCGGGTGCGCTTATGCCGTGCGTATCACGCGGACGCGGCTACGCGATACGTCACAATCATGTTTTCGTTCCCGAAAATGGCACTTACGGGACGCTCCCCGGGGCGCGCTCCGGGGCGCTTCATAATAGTACGCTTTCCGTTGCGCTCACCGGGGCGCACACCGGGAGCGCTCCGATGCAAAAAATGTTTTAAAAAAAAATATATACAAAAAAAAATTTGCTAAATTGAAGGGACTGGTAGCCTGATGTGCCTTTGCTATGTCTCAAGATATATGCTCAAGTCGTTTTTAAGAAAATTAACTTAAAAAAAATATATTGGGACACATTGGGCTATATATATGTTAGAGCCCAAATGTAGCCCAAATGTAGCCCAATGTAGCCCAATGTAGACCAATGTACTTATAAAGTGAGACTTATAGTTAGGAATTAGCATTCAAAAAATCTATTGAATTCAATGTAAAAACCATAGGTTTCACACCAGTTATAGTTAGGAATTAGCATTAACAAAACCTATGAAATTCACTGAAAAAACCAGAGGTTTCACACCAGTTATAGTTAGGAATTAGCATTTAAAAAACCTATTAAATTCACTGAAAAAACCATAGGTTTCACACCAGTTATAATCACCTGGAAATTTTACTGACATAAAACCATTGAAATTCCCACGTTATAGTTAGTTGGACTCACTATAACTTGCGCGTGCAATGCACTGCTGATGACGTCACATATTACATCACTCATGACATGGTCAGTGACATCACTCATGACATCACTGATGATACCATCCTTGTGACAGAGTGATAGACCTCCTTTCACTGTAATGTAACCCTTGAAACACATATTCAAAAATACAAACTAAAATTTTCAAAACAATGCAGATACCCATACCAGTTACAACAACCAAATCTATAATTCCAGCATTTATATACACATCCACTCATTCACCAACAGTTCTATATAGTCAGTCATACATATACTCACTCATCGTATGTAGTGATACACCTATACATCCAGTTACACACCAACAGTGATCCAAAAGTTACTTACACATACTAACACATGCAAATATACTATTGAACATCCATTTATTTGCATATACAACTATACACAAACTACCACCTTACTTCTAAGGAAACTTACACATACTTACTCTCTTAAACAATCACTTATAGAAACACATATATATTTAAACAGGAACTCTTACAATCTCTCACTCTCACATTTACTCACTTATATACCTCAATACTCAGATATACTAGATTAAAGCATATGTCATTACTGATAAATACACTAGTTTTCACTCACTAACACACACATATACACACTCATCCACCGATACAGTCCTGCACATATGCTGTCTTCAAAACACATACAAACAGAGAGTCAGTCATTAATGCATCTATGTGCTATGTAATACCCCCACCAAACCATATAGACACTCATACTGTTACTAAAAAAACATCTAATAACCCATATACATACACATGTAGCTACTTACCAACCCATGCAGCCACTTATACACAAAGTGAAACACTGATACATATACTTAAATATTTAAACATTACTCGCTAATATATGTATTCACTAAGATACACTTAATAAGCCAGTTAACCAATCAATTTTTATTTAAAAAAACATCCTTTTAGACACTTATTTAAACATTTATTCTTCCATCGACCTTTACATATACATATATAAAACATATTTATTTTTCAGAAAGACACACATTCACTGGATGGTGTCATCAGTGATGTCATGAGTGATGTCACTGACCATGTGATGTAATATGTGACGTCATCAGCAGTGCATTGCACGTGCAAGTTATAGTGAGTCCAACTAACTATAATGTGGGAATTTCACTGGTTTTATGTCAGTAAAATTTCAAGGTAACTATAACTGGTGTGAAACCTATGGTTTTTTCAGTGAATATATATATATATATTAACTGAAAAAACTATAGGTTTCACACATGTTATAGTTAGGAATTAGCATTTAAAAAACCTTAGAAATTCACTGAAAAAATCAAAGGTTTCACCCATGTTATAGTTAGCTGGACATTTCTCTCATACAAAACCATTGAAATTCCCCCGTTATAGTTAGTTTAGCTAACTATAACCCGCGCGCCCGCAATCCACTGCTTATGATGTCACATATTACATAACTCATGGCATGGTCAGTGACATCACTCATGACATCTCAAATGATATCACTGATAACATCACTGATGACATTGATGGAGCAAGGTAAAGGACAAAATTTTGTTCAAACTTGCGAAGTTAATCTCTACTAATAAAAAGGTAACCTGACTAATAAGCTTGTGGTGAAATTATTAATCAACTTAGTTTTAATAATGCACACATGAAATACACGCAGGATTATATGGCTGAGATACCCGCCACCCCCTCTCAACACAATCCCCAAAAGGAGGGAAACCGGAAACAGTTCTTGAAGTTTTTTGGAAGTGGGATGGAGTGACCATCCCGGCCGTATTTATTAAAACAAAATTAAAACATTAAACGTTTCATGTTATGTACAATTTCATTACCACATTACGATGTTTGGCTATCCTTAACAGATTCTCTAATACAGAGGTTCTCCTAGCCGAACTAGCATCCTACAAACATTTTCTTGACATATTGAAATTGTACATCCTAACGTTTAAGGGCCAACGGCAAGGTCATAACCGGTGTCAAGATCCCTAACCCGACTTACCCCTCCCACTTGGGAGGGGCGACAGCACGGAGGCGTACCTCAAGTGCAACTACTACCAATTTCCCTTGACTTGACGGGGGCACCTAAAGACTCGACGCCAGTTAAAGGTCGTTCGAATACTCGTGTGAGGTATCTAGAAGGTATCGTAGACCTTATCCCAACCCCACACAACTTACCGCATCTGCCGTCGCAGATGTCACTGGCCCCGGGAAATTCCCCAGGAGGGGGCTGTAACCCCTCCTACAAAGGAAGGGGCCTTGACCGCCTTTTCCTTTACTTCCGGCGACCCATCCTTAGAAGGGACCGCCTCCCCATTGAGGGGCCAATGGCCACCTCTCCCGAGCGCTCCCATCCGTGTTGGGTGACGCCCACTCATAGGGATCTACCAATTAGTGCTCACCGATCATGACCTTACCGCCTACCAAAATAAATACGACAGTGCTAACAAAGACAATGCTAACAAAACCTAAGAATACATTGGCCACTATGACCGAAAGAGCATGCTTAAAATTCAACACTATATCTGAATCTCTTTAATGGCAAAACGTACTCAAACCGATCATTCTTTATTATACTCAACATCAACATGACTCCACAACCTGTTAAACGAAATGGGAGCAAAATTAACCAACTTTATTACAAACAACTGGCTGTCTTCAGGGGCTGGTGGGTGGGTCAAAATTGGCTCTTCGTTCTGTCCCGAGCTCACGTGCAGCGAGGAGGTGCAGCTTCAGGGCACAAGAACAAGAGGATGTCTTCTGGTCTTGCGTCCCTCTTTATCCGTCTTCAGGGCGGGCGTATACCCGCCCCTGCCTGCCCCGAGGGCGTGGCTGGCTGCGTCAGTGTCTAGGCCAGCCCACTCTAGGGCGGGAACGGGCGCGCCCCAGCTACGCCGCTTCGGGCATACCAGCCGAGACGCGCCCCCCGCCCAAAAATGGCTTCCCGGGGGGATCGAGGCACTCTGCCATAAGTTCGGGGGGACCGAGTTGGTCGCCCCTTTCCATATGGCCGAGATACCCGCCACCCCCTCTCAACACAATCCCCAAAAGGAGGGAAACCGGAAACAGTTCTTGAAGTTTTTTGGAAGTGGGATGGAGTGACCATCCCGGCCGTATTTATTAAAACAAAATTAAAACATTAAACGTTTCATGTTATGTACAATTTCATTACCACATTACGATGTTTGGCTATCCTTAACAGATTCTCTAATACAGAGGTTCTCCTAGCCGAACTAGCATCCTACAAACATTTTCTTGACATATTGAAATTGTACATCCTAACGTTTAAGGGCCAACGGCAAGGTCATAACCGGTGTCAAGATCCCTAACCCGACTTACCCCTCCCACTTGGGAGGGGCGACAGCACGGAGGCGTACCTCAAGTGCAACTACTACCAATTTCCCTTGACTTGACGGGGGCACCTAAAGACTCGACGCCAGTTAAAGGTCGTTCGAATACTCGTGTGAGGTATCTAGAAGGTATCGTAGACCTTATCCCAACCCCACACAACTTACCGCATCTGCCGTCGCAGATGTCACTGGCCCCGGGAAATTCCCCAGGAGGGGGCTGTAACCCCTCCTACAAAGGAAGGGGCCTTGACCGCCTTTTCCTTTACTTCCGGCGACCCATCCTTAGAAGGGACCGCCTCCCCATTGAGGGGCCAATGGCCACCTCTCCCGAGCGCTCCCATCCGTGTTGGGTGACGCCCACTCATAGGGATCTACCAATTAGTGCTCACCGATCATGACCTTACCGCCACAGGCCGGATAGTTGACCGGCTATCCGGACCCCCACAAAACTCCTACCTAAAGGTCATGTTTCAACGTTTTTAACCATGCTAAGAAGTCTCCTATGAGTAACTCATTTCCCACCCGAGACAAATGCACACCATCCCCTAGATACATACTGTCATCATTAATACAACCATGCGAGATAGAATGCAATGTCCTGGAACGGAACAACCTACTCACTTTGTTATTAAGTTTTCTAACAGAATGGTTCACAGCAGGAATCGAAACAGCCCCCCGCCACACTTTTCGTGGGATCATATGAGACCACGCGATTATGCACCCCGGAACTTTCCTCGCCAACCAACTTACAGTGGAAAGCATTGCCTCTAGGAGAAGTCGTCTACCGGTGGTGACCAAATCATTGCCCCCTAAATGTACTATGACTATAGACGGCGGTGACCTCGTCCGCCCTAACAAACCCTCAAAGAATGCCTGAAACTGGTCAATACAGAGACCGCCCCTTCCGTAGAAGGACACCCTGTACCCGTATTCCCCAGCTACGTGAATCATGTCACCTGCTTTGAATACGTCAGCGGCACGCCTCACGTATGAGTGGCCCACGACCCACACCTCTTTCCTCACAGCCGGTGATGTCTGACCGCTGGCCTGGTGTTGGGTCGACTGCATAGTCCGCCCCGCCTCGAAGGCTTGCGTAACTGAAAACCAAACAAAAGACAAGAAGCGTGAGTACATTATCATAGCTTCACAACATGTGAAACCGCACATACCTCTTATAACAATTGGAGGACCAGCGCCCCACACGTTTCACTTGTTCCACATTGAGACCCCTGGCTGTAGCTTCAGTGGCAGCCCCTATCCGAAAGGAATGGGTCCCAAACTCGCCTGGGTCCAAGCCCGCTGCGGTAATTGACATCGCGAGCACCCGCTGAAACTGAAATTTCGTCAGTGGGGTGGCGTCCGCGTGTCTCAACAATGTCCCTCCCCATGATGCCACCCTTCGTGCTAGGTAGTCTTCTAAACACTTTACCGGACATATGGAGGACCCTGGAATCCTGCGAATGACTATGCAGTCCCCTACCCCACCTTGATCGGTTTTGGACTTGACAAAGGATACAGTCATCGTCTCACCCCAGATCTGAACGTGTTCCCGGCACAAACCCCCCACCACATCCTGTTTGTTCCTTGCCACCAGCTCACTTATCCTCATCGCCCCGTGAAATGCAAGCGTAAAAGCAGCTCGGAACAAACAGGCCTCGAACTGAGACGAGCATGTGGCGGGGAGTGTGGCCAGCAACTGGGACAACCTATCCAGACCTATCGGGCGCCTCTCATCTACTCTGCGACCCTCAAGGCGTTGCCACCCACGCAGCGCTTTCTGTACCACAAACGACGCTGTCGGGTCCTGGATATTATGAGCCCTGGCAACAAAGGAAATGGCAGCACGATGCCTCTGGGCTGTAGCCACCGACTTCCCAGCCCTACGCAAGGACATCAGAAAATGCACTACCCAATCCTCATGCCCCCAAAGCCCCCCTCTCTCAGTCCCCAAAAAGGCTAAATAGGCCCGAAACGCCCCTTCGTATGCCTTCCTCGTCCTTGGTGCTAGACTCTCTCCCACGAGGTAACGAAGTTCGGGGCACCGAGAGACCAGAGAGCTTCGGGAAAGGGTGCCGGCTCTGGGTCCGCTGAGGGAAGGAAACCCGAGAAAGCCTGCATTTGAAAACGAGACAGTGCATCAGCTGCCTGATTCATCACCCCTGGGACATGCTTCGCTCTGAATACCACGTTCAGTTGCATACACAGTAAGACAATTTCTTTAAGCAGCCTTAAAATCATTTTACAACGTGCTGCCTGACTATTGATGCATTCTACAACAGTCATATTGTCAGACCAAAATATGACAGAGTGATTTTTGAATCCATCGGGCCAGGTTCTGAGGGCCACCAAAATGGGAAACAGTTCAAGGAAAGCAATATTACTCGTCAGCCCCTCTTCATGCCACCATGTTGGCCACCTTTGTGCCGACCATTTTGTGCCGAAGATGGCGCCAAAGCCCATGCTTCCCGCTGAATCCGTCCATAGACCAAGCTCTTCAGAGGACAAGGCTGGTTTGTTCCAGACGACTCGACCATTGAAATCCGCCAAAAATGCTAACCAAATACGCATGTCTTGGCGGACCTCAGCCGATAGTCTCGTGCGATGATGACCCTCGTTTAGGCCGACCATCGCCTGTGCAATTGAACGGGAAAAGGGGCGGGCCATTGGGATCACCCTCAGGGCAAAATTCAACTTCCCCACTAATTGCTGCAATTGATGCAGCGTAATTTTAGATGCATTTATACACATTTGCAGGGCTGCCCTGAATTTCGACACTTTGGCAGCTGGTAAACGAAAACAACCCTCACTAGAGTCCAACTCGATCCCCAGAAACTCGAGGCAAGTCTAGGGACCCACAGTTTTACCTGGTGCCAATGGCACGCCAAATCGATCCATTAATACACAAAATTCAGTCAAGGCCCGGGCACATTCGTCATCCCCAGCGGCCCCAAGGAACAGAAAGTCATCAAGGTAATGCATCACATTTCGAAAACCCGTTTCCTTCGTGTAAACCCATTGTAGAAAACTACTGAATTTCTCGAAATATGCACAAGATATAGAGCACCCCATCGGCATACACCTATCCATGTAATACGAACCTTGAAACATGAATCCCAGAAGACGTTGGTCGTCCGGGTGTACCGGGAGCAAACGGAACGCTGACTCGATATCTAATTTCGCCATCAGCGTCCCGGGCCCCAAGCGATTTAAAATGGCTACGGCCTCATCGAATGATGCGTACCGCACCGAACATACCTCTGGATCAATTGCATCGTTCACAGAAAGGCCGTGAGGAGCTGATAAATTGTGGATCAATCTAAACTCACCTGGGTCCTTCTTGGGGACCACCCCTAAAGGAGAACAGACAAAATTCTGTACCGGGGGAACACTAAACGGGCCGGCAACCCGACCTCGGATAACCTCTTTCCGGATCTTATCCTGCACTACAGTCGTATGCTGCAAGACGGAAAGTTGATTTTTGCACGTCCCGACACCCTGAAAGTCCCCCACCGGGATGCGGAAACCATATGAAAAACCGTTCCGCAGCACCCCAGCAGAAGTACGATCTGGGTATTCGCTGAGCCAGGGAATCATCACCAAGGTATCAATCGGGGTTGGTAAAGGCGCCCCTCGGACTACATTAGACCTGTTTGGCGCCTCCTCTACCCCCATTCTCACCCGTTCTGGCTCTGCACGATGACTCAAGATGGGGTGCCCCGCAACCACTACATTCGTGCTTGAACTTACACGATCCCGGGGGCCTAGTACATTTACCTTTGTTGAAATTGAAACAGAAACCCTTCTTCCCTGCATTGCCGGCGGGTCTCGGATAATCGTCGGTACCCGTACCCGACTGAAAGGGCGTCCCCCCATATTGGCGGGAGGATTCACCAACAGTACTCCCCACCAACGGCATTTTCAACATCCCTGACTCTTTCATTTTATCCCATGTCAAAGAATCATAACAGTCCCACGTTAAACTTTTGTTATGCTCCATCGCTTTCCTGAAAAGGTTGTCATAACAGAACCATTGGTTACCTTGGTGCGATGTCGAGTACCCCATAATTCGTGACTGATATACTGGAAACTCAGGGAGCAATTCAGGCCTACGTTCCCCCAAAATTGACGTAAAAATTCCCCATGCATTGCCCCAGTTGCCAATATTCTCATTTACTTTAAAGGCGGCCATTTTTGCGCGCCAAACACTTGGATGCATCAGATCCTTTTGACTCTTAACAGTTTCAACCTCATAATGATCAACAAGCAAGGAGAAAATGTTTACATATTCCCCCGCCCAAATCTTCTCCTTTATTGCCAAAGGAACATGTTGCCCCAATTTTTCTCTACGAGAGGGTGCTGACTCATCCCTCGCGATCGGCAATGGCCGCTTACCTGCACCGAACGCTGCTTCCGCCACTCGTGGCTTGTCTATCACCGCAGCCGGCGCGGGTACCTTGGCTGTATCACGTTTCTCGCGCAACTGTTTCATCAGTGCTTGCGCTTCGGCAGCCGTGGCGCCCTCGCTACTGTCCCCCAACCACGCTGCTAACTGTGCCGCCAACTCAGGAGGCATATCCTCAGTGGATGTCGGGGTGACTACGACGGGAATCGGATCCCCTTCCTTCGGTACCGGGGCCGGTACCGGGGCTGGCGCCTCGAGCGGGGAACTGGGGACCGGGACGTCTCCCCCGGCTGGCCCCCTTCTCGGCCTCTTTGGCTTCCCTCCAGCCGGTGGACGCCCGATCCCTCCTCCCCGTCTCGCTCCGCCAACCGCTTCTTTATTTCGGACATCTCCTTCATGAGGACCCGAACCATCTGGTCAGTCGTCATTCTCTTCGCGCCTTTCTTGGGCATCTTGCAAACGAAGTATCTAGAAGACAAAAAGAAGGATTAAAACGCTCAAAATTGGCTCTTCGTTCTGTCCCGAGCTCACGTGCAGCGAGGAGGTGCAGCTTCAGGGCACAAGAACAAGAGGATGTCTTCTGGTCTTGCGTCCCTCTTTATCCGTCTTCAGGGCGGGCGTATACCCGCCCCTGCCTGCCCCGAGGGCGTGGCTGGCTGCGTCAGTGTCTAGGCCAGCCCACTCTAGGGCGGGAACGGGCGCGCCCCAGCTACGCCGCTTCAGGCATACCAGCCGAGACGCGCCCCCCGCCCAAAAATGGCTTCCCGGGGGGATCGAGGCACTCTGCCATAAGTTCGGGGGGACCGAGTTGGTCGCCCCTTTCCAATATGCTTTTTTGTTGCAAACGCAAAGAAAAATTAATAAACTAACCTTGTCTATTGTCTTTGTCAGTATTAAATTTGGCAGTTTTATTAAATGGCATGTGCTTATTATATGTGCTTATGTTATGTATTTTGTGATAAAAGCTCTAAGAGTTCCAGACAATTCGAAAAGGACACGTAAATATGATGCTGCTTTGTGTGCTAAGCTAGGTAACACAATTAACCGTGTTAATTAGCAAAGGGGGAGGGTAACAGAATGGGTCTCAATTCTTTAATTAATTGAT
This sequence comes from Lissotriton vulgaris, assembly GCF_964263255.1. Lineage (NCBI taxonomy): Eukaryota > Metazoa > Chordata > Amphibia > Caudata > Salamandridae > Lissotriton > Lissotriton vulgaris. Next base: position 41,023 of record NW_028253150.1, read on the forward strand.
GTCTTGTGTTTCTTTAATAATAGTTTCCGAAGAGAGGCCTAAAGTTGGCTCTGAGATACATGGCTGACAGAGCTGCAGACACGAAAGCTTGTCCAGTGATTTGCGCACATGCGCAGCTGTGAAGAATTTGTCTGCGAAGCAGTTATAAAATAAAGAACAATTTTCTTTGCTGAGATGAGCGTGTTCACGGAGGCCAGCCAAGGACAGTAAAACGATAACGTGACCAACGCCAGGAAGTAGAAGTAAATGTCCTGAGCTCGAAAATAAGTATCATTCTTGAGGAAATCGAGGATGCGGAATAGAAAGGACATTGGGCCTTATATGAAGCCCGGATTTTGGACAAAAGATGGATGACTTAATCATGGTCTGATACTGAACAGCCAATGAGAAATGCAGATTCTTTTGAAAGAATGTAAAATGTAGAAGGTTTAGCTAGAGAGAAAGGTATAAATTATGACACCTTGAGTGGAGAAAAAACGTTGGCACATGTAAGGACAGCTGATTTATAATGTTTTGTTCCTTTCTAGGTGATGACAGATTGAGACAGGGAAATAGGTTCAGGGAAAGGAAACTGTTATTTTGCAAATTCTTCATGTTTCTGAGTCAACTTTGAAATGTCAGTTCTAATTTTCACTTCCTTATTAAAAATGCTGCTTTCTTATTTGCTTATAAAATAAAGATTATAAACCTAAAATGCTTTTTCTTTGAATAATAAAGTTAATAAAATTAGATTTTAAATGACAAGCTGGTCTTGTTTATTCATGGTCTAGTTTCCATTAGTTGATCAATCAACCATAGTGGTTTGATTTAATAAAAGTTGTTTATAATATTACAATGAAGAATAAACTGCAGTTGTACATATTAGTGTAAATATTATGTGTTTAGTATATAAATCAAATCACCTAATTCAGCTGCTCAATAATTGTCTCAGCAGTGTTATGGGCCTGTATAAGTGTTTTATAAATAATGGTGAGTATTGAGGTGTTAAGTAACGTTTCTGATCCCGTTTTTCTATAGGAGCGCTGGATCAATTTCTTGGTAGCAGAGTTCGGTTACTAAGGTAACTGACATGTTACATGGTAATTACATAGGATTACATGTTTAAAAATTGTTAAGTTTGTTTAAAGTTGTTATATGTAGTCAAAGGGTTTTTTCCAGCAGTGTGATAACTCCTAGTTGTGCCGGCATGAGTAGTGTGACAAGTGAGGTTACACAGTGCATTTGTTCTGTTTCAAAATAGTGGTATTGTCGTATATCACTAGTGTTGTGGTCGTGCAGCACAAGTTTAGGGACATTTTAGGTGTGTAAGGTAAAATGTAATAGTGAGGATTGTCTATGAAATCGTAGCTTTTGAGTATAGGGACTTCTGTCCTATTTTAAAACTCACTGTGAAAAGAGTAGTAGAATTTATCCAAGCATGGGGGGAAGGTAAGAAAAGTGTTACCTATCTTACTGGCGAGAGAGGATTTTTATTGGTGGGTTAAAGTCCTACTAAAGATTCATGTATGCATGGTTAGGGATCTTTTTCGTATAAATGTGTGTAAATGAATGGATAAAATAGCCCTACTTTATCAACGAATCTGAATATTCTGTGAAAATAGCGTTGTCTATTTCACGCAAAGAGAATACTTGAATGCATGAGAAAACTATCACTTTATTTTAGCAAAACAGACAAATGGTTTGTTTTATGTGAAGTTATTAACTGAAGGTTATCGAAAGTTTTGTAAATATGGCGCTGTGAAAATTTTTTTAAAGGAGGGGTCCGTTTTAGGAGCGAGAGTCGGAGCAGTTTCTCTGCAGCAGTAGTATATGTCACCAGTGCCGCGCTGTGATTGGCTAACATACGTCACAGTATTCGCGCACAGATTGGTTCACGTGACAAGGCAAGTTTACAGCTAATTGGCTCGTCGTGAAAAACAGTAATTCTATTGGTTGAGCAGAATAGTGACATAGCTTAACCTGATTGGCTTGTTAGTGAGTTTCGCGCACGGATTGGTTGGTGTGGCGGAATAACAACTTCCTTGTTACGATCTTTTTCGAAGTTGAGGAAATAGTTTAAAAACATGGATTATTATTTCAGGAAAGAGAAAAAGAAACTTACTTGGTTTCAGAAGTTAAAAAATAAATTTAAAACTGACAAGAAAATTGCAACGCGAGGCGGAAAATTAATTCATAAGTACAAAACGCCTGCAGCTTATATGCTAGGTGAATATGGTTCCCACACTTGTCTCTGGATTGAGAATTGGATGAAATATACTGAGAATTATAGTGTTTTAGCATGGCCAGAAGACGGATCATTTAACATAGCGGTTTTGAGGAAATTAAGAGAAAGAATGGTAAATCTTGAACCGAGACCAAGACCCACACAATTTGAAGCTTTACTTGAATGGGAAGATGAGATGCATGATTTAGAATGAGAGAGTAGAGGAATTTCGAAAAGAATAGCTAGAGAAACACATCATGATAGAATGCGTCGATGGAGAAGCGCAGACATGTGTGATGGCTTGTACCCACTGAGACAAAGTAATGAGACATTGGAAAAAAAGTGTTCCCAAAAGAAAAATAATGCTAGAGAAGAGAGTGATTCAGAAGATGCAGTTTTAGAAGAAATGTATACTAAAAAAAGTCACCTTTTCAACCAGTTTGTACATGGACTACTCCTCCAAGTGCCCCACCTAGAGAAAATATTGATGAAACTTCCCCTGAAACAATTTTGACTAATAATAAAACTCCAGAAAGAGCAGAAACAGGACTTAATTCAAATAGATCACCAGTAAATAGTAATGTTACTGAAACTCCAGATCAGAGAAATGAAACCCCAAAGAATGATACCCCAAGAAATAAAATCGGAGCAGATAGGTATAAAGAATTACCAATACCAGATACTTCAGAATATATTCGTTCTGCAAATGAATTATTACAGCAGTTACCAAAAAGCATGGAAGCAGTAACAGTGACTGTAACGATTGGACCTGTTCTTCCAGTATTTGATCAAAAAGAAATCAGACATTCAGCTTTAACTGTTCCATTAAATACGGAAATACAAAAAGTAACTGAAAAATGTTATTCAGATTTAACTGAAATACATCGAGAGAGAATGAGGATGCCTGACTTAACTCTTAATCAAAGCTTAACAAGTAAAACCCCAATTGGTGCAGATTCTGATTCTGAATCGTCAGTAAAGAGTATTAATAAAATAAATGTACCCCAGAAGGTAAATTAATTGATGTAGGAAAACTGAAAGCAGATTTAGAAGAAATAATTATTGGAACAATTGGAACTGACAGTTTAAAGACATATCAGGATGATGAATTATTGTTTATTTGCAAAAGCATAACATTGAAAACGAAAAACAAATATGATCAATTGGAAGAAATAGCTGCTGAGTTTGAAGTTGGTTTGAGTAAGCAGAACAATTTGCAGAAAAATTACAGGGTAGATTTCTCTGAAAAAGATATTGAAAACTTAAATAATTCAGGAAGAATTAAGCATAGAAAAGATTTATTTGCAATTTTAAGAAAATGCGGTGAATTAAGCAAATGGAGAGCAAAATGGACAAAGAAAAGAGATGAAGACAGAACAAGTTTACATTTTCTTGTAAAAGAAAAAGATAAAATGGTAATTGAATTTCAAAGAGAGAAATAGCAGGAGGTGGATTTGTGCATGTCCCATGGACAAGACACGACATTTTACTGTTCACAAATGATTTTCCTTGCTTGAGAGAAAAGCCTGTGGAATGGTATCGGCAGGTAGAACGGTTTGTAAAGGTTTCAAAAGTTTTGTGGGTTGATCTTGATGGTTTGTTTAATTGTCCAATCAGATATTTGGTCAGAATGTAAAATTTCTATAGATTGGCCTAGAGAAGAACTGACTCGAGATAAGGTAACAGGTGCTCCTTCACCAGATGTAATGAAATTTTATGATAAATTAATTGTGTTTTTGAAAAACAAGATTCCCCCAAAAGAGATAGATTGGGTTAAAATAGACAGAACAACCCAAGAGCCGAAAGAATCAGTACATTCATTTTATGAAAGATTACTGCTGGTATTTAAACAATACAGTGGTTGTGAGCATTTGAGTGAGAAGGATATGAGACATTTTATATACAAATTTGTATATGGCTTGAGACCTGAAATTAGTGAAATTATAAGAACTGGAATAGTTGGGTGGCAATCACATACAGTTGATGATATTTTGAGAAAAGCAAAATACTGTAGTGATGAGATAGATGCTAAACAGAAGAAGCTGAAGTAAAAGCAATGTGGGCAAAGGTGAAAGTGGCTGAACAGCAGATAGCAACATTAGGAAATAAAAATGCTGATCAGAATCAAGGAAAATGTAAGGGTAATTATAATAAGCCAAAGTTAATGGGAAATATAGAAGAGTTGAAACAGAAACTCCCATGTTTTAATTGTGGCGAAATTGGACACTGGAAGCGCAAATGTAAGAATCCGCCCAGAAATTTTGATAAAAATCAATCATTAAATCCACAGATGCAGAATGAGATAAATCAGCAGCAACAGCTACAGCGACAGGTAGTGATTCAGCAAAGGCAGTTGCCACATCAGTTACCACAACCGCCACTTCCAAACTGTGTAAATTTGCAGAGATACAGTACAGAATCTGGATTCAGCGGAGGTGAACAGGTAAACAGATCACCGAGAGTGAATGTGTCAAATCTGTCACAACAATTCTTGTTGAAGGAAGATGGAGGGTGTGATTTTGATGATTACTTATGACGATTCCTGAGAGAGGAGGAAGAGTGTGTGCTTGGAGCCACTCTTGAGGTAGATCAATCTGGTCCATTTGTGAATGGTAAAGTGAATGATGTGGAAATAACTTTCCTAGTGGATACAGGTGCTACCCGTTCTACTGTTAGATCAGTGGAAATAGAAAACCTACCTCTCTCTGGTGAGAAGATCCAAGTAGTTGGTGTAGCTAATCAACAGATTAAAACAGATGTAACTAAACCAGTTGAAGTTGAAACAGGTAAATTTAAAGACATGCATAGATTTATAGTTTGTGATAGCAGTCCGGTAAATCTGTTAGGTAGGGATATACTCTGTAGGATGAATTGCGTAATATATTGCTCACCGGATGTTATTGAGCTGCAAACACCAGAAGAAGATGGTCTTCACAAATTAACAATGTCAATGGTTGAGGCAGAAGAAAGCAGATTATTTCCTGTGTTTGATAAAAACAATTTACCTGAAGAATTAAAAGAGACAGTGAATGTAAAAATGTGGGATTTCACTGGAGATGAAATGGGTTTGATGAAAAATGTAGATCCAGTGCAAATAACAGTAAAACTAGGAGTAGATTATCCAACTATTCCACAGTATAAAATGAAAGCAGAAGTGATTGAGGGAGTAATTCCTGTAATAGATAAATTCATTAAACAAGGTGTTCTAAAAGAAATTGAAAGCAGTCCATGTAACTCACCGATTATGGGTATTAAAAAGCCAAAGGGAACTTTCAGAATTGTTCAGGATCTGAGAAAAGTTAGCAAAATTGTTGTTCCATGTTGTCCAGTTGTACCAAACCCAGCGGTAATTTTATTTCAGATTCCGCATGATGCAGAATGGTATACAGTTATTGACCTATGCAATGCATTCTTTACTGTTCCATTGCATCCAGAAAGCCAACAAATGTTTGCGTTCAGATTCCAAGATCGTATTCTAGCATGGTGTAGAATCCCTCAAGGGTACACCGAGAGTCCATCTATTTTTAATCAGTTGCTAAAGAAATCCTTGGAAAATCTAGATTTACCTGGAAAATCTGCATTAGTGCAGTATATTGATGATCTCCTTGTTGCTGCTAAGACAAGAGATAATTGTGTAACTGATACCATTACTCTTTTAAATCATCTGGCAGATGAGGGACACAAAGTATCTCCTGCGAAATTACAGTTTTGCACACAAGAAGTAAAATATCTTGGCCACAGAATTTCAAAAGGTACCAGACAGGTAACAACAGAAAGAATAAAAATGATTCAAGCAATGCAACCTCTAAAAACACAGAGACAGGTTAGAATGTTTCTAGGCATGGTAGGTTATTGTCGCCAATGGATTAGTGGATTTTCTGTAATTGCAAAGCCTTTGCAGAGACTGACAAAAGCAGATATAAAAGACCCGATTAGTTTAACAAAAATTGAATTGGAAGCTTTTGAACAGCTAAAAAGAAGTTTGTGTAAAGCTCCAGCATTGGGAATGCCTGATTATGAAAAAGAATTTGAGCTGTATTGCAGTGAAAGAGGTTGTGCATTATCAGTTCTGATTCAAAGACATGGAAGACTGAGAAAACCAATAGCATATTTCTCAGCTATTCTTGACCCTGTTGCAAAAGCATTACCAGGTTGCTTAAAAGCAGTAGCTGCAACAATTGTAAGTTTGGAACAAAGTGAAGGAATAATAATGGGATTTCCTGTAAAAGTATATGTGCCACATTCAGTTGAAATTCTCCTTACCAGAAGCAAAACACAGCATTTGACAAGCAATAGGTTGACAAAATATGAAAAAGTGATTCTTGGATCAGACAATGTCTCGATTGCAAGATGTGTAAATCTGAATCCTTCTACATTGTTACTTGATGTTTCTGAAACAGAAATCAGAGACGAAATTGTTGATCATGAATGCCTGGGTGTATTGTAATATTGCACAAAACCATGGCAGATATTAAAGATGTCCCGTTGCCTGAATCAGATTTGGTTTTATTTGTTGATGGTTCATGCTTGAGAACAGATGAAGGTGTTCTGTGTGCAGCATATTCAGTATGCACGGTTGCAGATGTGATTGAAGCCTCAAGTCTCAAAGGAATTCGTTCAGCTCAAGTAGCAGAATTGGTTGCTTTGATTCCAGCATGTGAATTGGGAAAAGGACAAAAGATTACCATAGTGACTGATAGTCAGTATGGATATGGCGTAGTCCATGACTATGGCCAGCTCTGGTCTCAAAGAGGTTATTTAACTTCTGCGGGATCACCAATTAGGAATGCTAAATTGATAAAAAAGACTAATAGATGGTATTCGATTACCAGAACAAATTGCAGTAGTTAAATATACAGCCCATCAGAGAGGAATGGACTACATAACAAAAGGAAATTCATATGCCGATGAAATTGCAAAATTTTGTGCAAGACATAATGCAGCAGTCAATCGGGAAAAAGAAAATGACCATGTTTTGAACTCACTTAAGCTAATATCTGCAGTTGATACTTGGCAGGGAGTCAAACAATTGCAAGATGAGGCAAGTGATGAGGAAAAAGACACATGGTTAAAAGCAGGATGTAGGCAAAGAGAAGAGGATGAGATTTGGGTTTACAAAGATGACAGACCAGTAATGCCAGACAGCATGATTTCAGACATAGCATGCATGTACCATGGTCCAGGACATATTGGCAGAGATTCCATGATCAGGCTATTTAGGCAAACATGGTACAATCCAAAATTCATAATAATTGCAGAATCCTTTTGTAAGAGATGTCTGATCTGCCAGCAGATCAACCCGAACAGAAAAACAGTTGTAAGCATGGGAACCATAGGACGGGAGGAAGGTCCTTTTACCAGAATACAGCTTGACTTCATTGACATGCCGCCTCACAACAAACTGAGATATGTCTTGGTGATTGTTTGTTTGTTCTCAAGATGGGTGGAAGCATTTCCTCCCAACGCGTCATAATGATTCAATAACTGTTGCAAAATTGCTGTTGAGAGAATTCATACCTAGGTATGGAATCCCAGTGTCGGTCGAGACAGATCGCGCACACATTTTGAAAACAGATTGTTAAAACTTATTTGTAAAGCCTTGGGCATAAAACAGAAATTACATTGTGCATACAGACCAGAGGCTTCTGGTGTTGTTGAACAAGTGAATGGAACGATAAAAAATAGAATAGGAAAAATGTGTTTAGCAACAGGAATGAAGTGGGCAGATGCACTACCACTTGTTGGGATGACTCTGAGGAGAATTCCAGATAAGAAAACAGGATTGAGCCCTCATGAGATTTTATTGGGCAGGGTCATGAGGCAAGCATATGTTTCTGTTGACAAGTTACTGAGTATAAATGATAGCGCCATTTTGGATTATTGCAAATATCTATCTGACGTGGTGACTTCTGTGTTACATCATGTAGGAACTAAAGTGCTCACAAAAGAAAAAGAACAAGCTCATGATCTATTACCAGGAGATTGGGTGAGGACAAAAGTGCATCGAAGAAGAAATTGCTTTGTACCAAGGTGGCAAAAGGCAAGACAGGTGATTTTGGTCACAACGAATGCAGTAAAGTGTAGGGGATTAAAAATGTGGATTCATTCGAGTCATACCATACGAGTCCCAGAACCTGAGAATCCTGACGAAGAGGGTGATACAACAGCTGATTCAGATTCAGAAGAAGAGCCTGAAGAAAATCCAGATCCTGAAGATCGACAAGATAGTCGACATCTGGAAGATTCAAATGCGAATGAAGCTCTGAATGAAGAAATTGTAATACAAGATTCTGAAGAAGAAAATGATAATCTGCTAAATCAAGAAGCAGAAAAAGAAACTGATCAAGAAGTGATTCAAGATCCAGATCAGGAAAGTATTGAAAAGCAGATTAGAAACTTTGGAAGAAGGAACAAAGATTCTTAAACTGGTGAACTGGAAATAATTGAAGAAGAAGAAGAAATTCCAAGTACCTGCTATAAGAATAATTTTCCTAACAAAGTGAAACTGCCGAGTAAAGAAGTACCTGAATCTGATGAAGAATCTGACTCAGAAAAATTGATCATTAATGAATCAGCTGAAAACACAGAAAGTGAAACAGATGACAGTGAAGATGAATCCAAATTGAAGAAAACAAGAAAAAGTGCTTGGAGAGTCGAGTGTAATTTGAAAGAGCCAAAAAAGAAGCTAACAAGAAAAGGAGATAATTGGCCAAAAGAAATTGGAGGCATAAAATTTAAATTAGTGAATAAAGCAAAAGAGCAGGTTAATGAGATTTCAAGTCAGAAAGAGGAAGACTTGAATGAGAAAAAACAGGCAGGAAAAAATATAGAAGTGATCAGCAGTAGAGAGAGCAAAGAGAACATTAAAACCAAACCAGAAATATAAATCGCCAAAGTGGGCGTATATCATTATCCCACCAGTAGTGGCAGTTAATAGCAGTCAGGAAGATTTTGATGATGCAAGTGACAATAATTGAACTTATTGATTAATTGACACAAGGTTGAAGAAATTGTGTTAGGAAACACAAGGTCGAAGAAATTGTGTTAGCTGAAAAACACATTTTGATGTATGACATAAGGTCGAAGAAAAGCTGTTAGAAGAATTTTTTTTAGAAAATAAGATTTTCTGTTAAAAAAAAGAGGGGAGTATATTTAGAAATATTTCAATTTTTTTTTTTATTTTTATTTTTTATTTTATTTTAGTTGTTATCTTTAAAAAGTAAAGATGCCTTATTCTTATACTAATGAAAATTCGAGATGCTCAATTCTCAAAAGATGTTGCAAACTGTCTTCAATATGTATAATTTTGATTATTTTAGTCTGGTTTATTTTAGCTGTTATCTTTCCTTTTGGTGTAGATAAAGAGATGTATAAAGCTAACATGACAAGTAAAGTTGTGGTTAAATCTGAGAAAACTGATACTAATAGAATTATTGTACATAAACCAGATATTCACCAAGATAGATCTATTGGAGATTTTTCTAGTAATACCTTCTCAAGACTTTTATCTGAATATGTTAAGATGATGAATGCAAAAGATTGTTACGTTTGTGTGAAACTACCTACTTCTGTGTCAGAAGGGGTTAAATATAACATGCTTCCTCTTACTTATGGAATAACCTGCAGCGTAATAACAAGTTTGTTTTATAAAACTGGTCGTCTGGAATATAAATATTCAGATTTTGATGAAATGTTTGCAAATTTAAAAGTTGCAGATAACCTGAATAAAGTAAGACCTGCTAAACAGATGAGGGAATTTTTCTTAACAACTAATGAACTTACATATGAGTATGCTTACAGAAATAATCTAACATGTAAATTGAGAACGGAAGAGAAAACATTCCTGCAATCCTATCGCAGACCTTGCTTCCATGAATCTCAACCTATCCAACAAAGGCTCCACTCATCTTCTCAAATTGTATCCATGTAAAATGTTCCATGGCTGTGCCACTCATCTGGTCCGACCATTTTTTTATTAAATTCACTGTCACCAATTATGTAAATACACCCATTCACAAACCAGATACCTGTTCACACAAAACGGATTGGAAAAAGTTCAATCCTGATGTTTTTAATGCTATCCTATCTGATCTTAGGCCAGAGAACTTATGTACGTCTAATGATATGGATGTGATGGCCAGTTCTGTAAACGATTGGCTCTTGGAAGCCTTAAATATCTGTCTCTCTACTACCCGCAAGAAAGGGATTATTCACAAAGCACCTGCCCTGTGGTACAATGAGTTGCTCCGCTTGCACAAATCAAAATGTAAGAAATTAGAACGTTTATGGAGGAAAGATTATTCTCCTATGTCTGGTGCCGCCTATAAAACTGATCTGAAATGCTACCACAAAGCGTGTGCTACAACCAGAGCAATCCACGTCAATAAATCCATAAATGAAGCAATAAATAAATCAAAAACCCTGTTCACTGTGGTGAAGGAGCTTGCTGGTTCTCAGACCACAGCTACACTTCCCCAATTATCCAATGCAAAATGCGAGGAGCTTGCCCAATACTTCACTTCTAAAATCATGAGTATACATCAGGATATCCTTGCTCAAATCAAAATACCTGTTTCCCATACCTCCCCTTAGACTAAGAATGCGCCCACCAACTCTTCTGGGTCACCTCTGCCTCTACTGCTGTCATGACCTGACCTCTGCTCGGAAACTCTTTCAGAAACACTGAGCAAAATTAAATCAGGTTCCCTGTTAGACCCACTGCCCGCCCCTATTCTGCGTTCTTTGAACTCTTCACATCTATCCACTATTTGTAAGATGATAAACCACTCACTCGATACTGCCACTGTTTATAGTTGTTGGAAACATGCCATGGTCACCCCGTTACTAAAGAAACCACAGGCGGATCCAAAAATATCCGCCAACTATCGTCCCATTTCTTTATTACCGGCATTCTCGAAAGTGTTGGAACGACACATCCACTTCCATCTTTCAAAATTTGTGACAGATAATAATCTGTTACATCCTTCACAATCGGGATTTCGCCCTGGGTTCTCTACAGAGACGACCCTGTTGGGCGTCACAGACAATTTGCGTCTGCTTTTGGATCGAGGAGAAACAGTTGCGCTGATCTTGCTCGATCGCAGCGCAGCTTTTGATACTGTGTTACACAGTATCCTTCTCAAATCCCTCGCTGCCATTGGCATTGGCAACAAAGCATTGGACTGGCTTGCATCGTTTCAAATTTTTTCTAAATCATCATCCTCTAAAAGTCACTCCTCCCCCCATGGGGTACCCCAAGGGTCTATTCTTAGCCCTCTGCTTTTTAATTTGTATGTCACACCTTTAGCTTATAGCACAATGTTCGGGACTAAATCTCTTTTCTTACGCTGATAATTCACAAATTAATTTCTCACTCTCCCAAATTGATCCCATGGCCCCCTCCCCTTTGCAAACTGGACTCAGCAAGATAGCCGAATGAATGAATAACAACCTACTTAAGTTAAACGGCGGGAAGACGGAGGTCCTGATTCTTGGCAACAAACCCGATCTCTGGAACCTGACTCATTGGCCCACTTCCATGGGTCCTCTTCCAACTCCATCTGAACAAGTACGAAACTTGGGAGTTACTATCGACAGAGGTCTTACCATGAAAGATCAGGTCAACAGAGTCACAGCCATCTGTTTTACCATCCTACGATGGCTGCGTAAAATCTTCTGGATGCTCCCTATAAACACCCAGAGATCTGTAGTGAACGCCTTGGTGACCTCCAGATTGGATTACGGAAACATGCTCTATCTGGGGTCTCCAAAGGCCGTCATACGTCGCCTTCAGCTAGTTCAAAATGCTGCAGCTCGGCTCCTCTATGGTGGTCGTAAAAGTGACCACATCACAGAACGCCTGAGAGAACTACATTGGCTTCGTGTTGAAAACCGGATCAAATTTAAAGCGCTGTGCTTTATGCACAAGATCAAAGCCGGATCAGCACCCCTCTACCTTCAAGCCCTTGTCAGTCCTTATCTTCCAGCTCGCTCTCTTCGTTCCTCATCTCACCATCTTTTTAATGTACCCAGGTTCAAACTTACCAGAATGGGAGGTAGTTCCTTCTCGAACTTAGGACCCAGACTGTGGAATTCACTTCCACTGACCCTACGGATGGAAAATAGTCACACGCGATTTCGCAGAGCAGTAAAGACCTGGCTCTTTGACCTCTAATTCTTCTGTCTCATGTTGTCGGTCTGTCTCTTAGCGCCGGGAAACCCTTACGGGTAGCTGTCGCGCTCAACAAAATCAATTAATAAATAAAATAAAATAAATTCCTTAATATGGTGGAAGAGAGAAGGGCAATTTATAAGCGTAATGAAATGACAAAACAGACTAAATCAAAGTTTTGGCAGTTTGAAGATGAAAAACTCAATGGTAGAAATGTAAATGTTGCGATTCATATAGATAAACCTGTTAGTGGAAAATTTTGTATAAGAAGAAACAATACCTTGTACGATAATTATTTTGTAGGTGCAAGTCAATGTGAAGATACTTATCAGATTATAGGGGGATGGGGATTTAAAGGAGGCAAAGATCAAATTTTTCCTGGAATTTATTTTGTTTGGGGGAATAAAGCCTATTACAGCCTCCCTGACCACTGGTATGGGACTTGCTATCTGGGATTAGTATTTCCGAAAAAAGTTCATGTAGATAGAAATGCAGATGGTTCATTTGAAATTAGCAACCATGTGAACAGATTCAGGAGAGAATGTTTTTCAGAAATTTTGGGAGACATATTTGGTGCGTTAATACCTATGGTAGGAATTACCCTGAGTGCAGGTAAAATTAGAAAATTGTCCACAATTGTTGACAGATTGTCAACAGACACTGCAAGTGGTTTTCAATTAGTGAATACTGAGCTTGTTGCCATGAGAACCATGGTATTGCAGGATCGTCTTGCGCTAGATATCCTGCTGGCAAAAGAGGGAGGAGTTTGCGGAATTTTACATGTTCAACATTGTTGCATATGCATACCTGACAAAAGCCAGAATATAGACACGTATATTACAAACATTACAGAATTACATTCAGAGATAGAACCCTTAGAAGATGAGAGTTTTTCAGAACGTTTAAGCAAAAGATTTGCAGCAATCAAACACTGGTTTCAAGACATTGGTAGTTCAATTATAGGTAAAATAGTTTTTCCTTTAGTAATAATAGTTTTAGTGATACTTTTGTTAAAAATTAGCTGCATGCTACACAAGAGAAGAAAATATGTGACAGAAAGAAAGAGAATTTATAAGCTAAGAGATGAAAGGAAAAGGAAATAGAATTAGAAGAGTTTCGAAAAACTCATTATGAAAGAAGCAGAAAATCAGATGATGAGTCAAAAGTTTAGAATTACTAATATTAAGAAAGTCCAAAACATGTTGCGAAGTTAATTTCTCCTAATAAAAATGTAACCTGACTAATAAGCTTGTGGTGAAATTATTAATCAACTTAGTTTTAAAAATGCACACATGAAATACACGTGGGATTAATATGGTTTTTTGTTGCAAACGCAAAGAAAAATGAATAAACTAACCTTGTCTATTGTCTTTACACTCTTTTTCGCCGTGATGCACTCAGGGTCCACGTACAGGAGAGCGTACCGGGGAGCACCGCCAGCGCTCACCCCGCGAAAATTTCCCCCCCCAATTTGTTTTTTTAGCCCTTCATGGTCCTTCTAGGCACCCCTCAAAAAACCTAGAGGGTCAGGGGGTGTCTACTCTGCCCCCTTTTAATTATAACCCCCTTTCTTTTTTCACCTCTTGCATCTCGATTCTACCGAGACACAAGATGACGGACTCTCTGGACTGTTTAGAATGTTGACAGACACCTGACAGCCAATCAGCTTTCGCTCGCGCACTCCCGTAGGGCACCAGGGTGCGCTCCCCAGTACGCGCACCGGGGTGCGACGGCAGCGCGCCTATAGATATATATATGTTTTTTAACTTAATTTTCATATAAACCACTGGAGCAATTTTCACCAAACATAGCAAAGGCACATCTGCGTACCAGTCCCTACAATTTTGCCACGTTTGGCGTAATTCCGTTCAGCGGTTCGGGCTGTAGACTTGTCAGACCGACCTAAGGAAATTAACATGGAGAAAACACATTTTGGGACACCCCTTTTTTCTCAGCCCCCACTTCACGAATCCCCCCGAAACTTTCAAGGAAGGAGCGGAGCACAGCGAGACCATTTTAAGGAAAATTACAGGCAGATCCCTCAATCGGCGCCAAAGTTATTCCCAATAGAATGGTCGGAATTTCCTATGGTAGCCAATCCTAACTATAACTACCTACTGGCAACCGCTAGTAGGTAATGTATATATATATATATATATATATATATTCACTGAAAAAAACATAGGTTTCACACCAATTATAGTTAGGAATTAGCATTTAAAAAAACCTATTAAATTCACTGAAAAAACCATAGGTTTCACACCAGTTATAGTTAACTGGAAATTTTACTGACATAAAACCATTGAAATTCCCATGTTATAGTTAGTTGGACTCACTATAACTTGCGCCTGCAATGCACTGCTGATGACATCATATATTACATCACTCATGACAATGTCAGTGACATCACTCATGACATCACTGATGACACCATCCAGTGAATGTGTGTCTTTCTGAAAAATAAATATGTTTATATCTGTATATGTAAAGGTCGATGGAAGAATAAATGTTTAAATAAGTGTCTAAAAAGATATTTTTTTAAAAAAAAATGATTGGTTAACTGGCTTATCAAGTGTATCTTAGTGAATACATATATTAGCGAGTAATGTTTAAATATTTAAATATATGTATCAGTGTTTCACTTTGTGTATAAGTGGCTGCATGGGTTGGTGAGTAGCTACATGTGTGTGTATATGGGTTATTAGATGTTTTTTTAGTATCATTATGAGTGTCAGTATGGTTTGGTGGGGGTATTACTTAGCACATAGATGCATCAATGACTGACTCACTGTTTATATGTGTTTTGAAGACAACATATGTGCAGGACCATATGGGTGGATGAGTGTGTATATGTGTGTGTTAGTGAGTGAATGGCTGTCTCACTAGTGTCTTTATCAGTAACAAGATATGTTTTAATCTAGTATTTGTGAGTATTGATGTATATAAGTGAGTATATGAGAGAGTGAGAGATTGTAAGAGTTCCTTTTTAAATAAGTAGGTGTTTCTATAAATGATTGTTTAAGTGAGTAAGTATGTGTACGTTTCCTTAGAAGTAAGGTAGTAGTTTGTGTATAGTTGTATATGCAAATAAATGGATGTTCAATAGTTTATTTGCATGTGTGAGGAACTTTTGGATGACTGTCGGTGTGTAACAGGATGTATAGGTGTATCACTACATATGATGAGTGAGTATATGTATGAGTGACTATATAGAACTGTTGGTGAATGAGTGGATGTGTATATAGATGGTGTAATTTCTGAATTGGTTGTTGTAACTGGTATGGGTATCTCCATTTTTTTGAAAATGGTAGTTTCTATTTTTGAATATGTGTTTCAAGGGTTACATTGCACTGAAAGGAGGTCTGTCACTCTGTCACAAGGATGGTGTCATCAGTGATGTCATGAGTGATGTCACTGACCATGTCATGAGTGATGTAATATGTGACGTCATCAGCAGTGCATTGCACCCGCAAGTTATAGTGAGTCCAACTAACTATAAAGTGGGAATTTCAATGGTTTTATGTCAGTAGAATTTCCAGTTAACTATAACTGGTGTGAAACCTATGGTTTTTTCAGTGAATTTAATAGGTTTTTTAAATGCTAATTCCTAACTATAACTGGTGTGAAACCTATGTTTTTTTCAGTGAATTTCATAGGTTTTTTAAATGCTAATTCCTAACTATAACTGGTGTGAAACCTATGTTTTTGTCAGTGAATTTCAAAGGTTTTTTTAATGCTAATTCCTAACTATAAGTCTCACTTTATAAGTAAGACTGTTAGCGCTCTAGTTGTTTTAGAACACTCTGGTACATTCTGTCATTGGGCTATAGTGTAGCTACATCTGGCTGATATTTGGGCTAAATTTGTATTTTTTTGTCTCTGGTGGCCATCTTTGGGCTACATTGGGCTACATTGGGCTACATTTGGGCTACATATGGGCTCTAACATATATATAGCCCAATGTAGGCCAATATATATTTTTTCAAAGTTAATTTTCTTAAAAACCACTGGAGCATATATCTTGAGACACAGCAAAGGCACATCGGGCTACCAGTCCCTACTATTTTTCCATTTTTTTTTTGTATATAGTTTTTTTTAATTTAATTTTTTTTTGCCCTGGAGCGCTCCCGGTGGGCGCCCCGGTGAGCGCCCCGGAAAGCGTAGTATTTTGAAGCGCCCCGGTGCACGAACCGGGAAGCGTCCCGTTAGCGCCAATGTCGCAATCGAAAACAACATCGTAACGCGTCGCGTAAGCATGACGTATCCCGTGGCTGCGCGATGTGTCTTATGACGCGCTACGTAAATGCACCCGGAAGCGCTCCTCGGCACGGCCCGGTGCGCGTAACGTAAGCGCGCCGGAGCGCGTAACGTAAGCGCATCGGGTCATGTGACTTGAAAATAACACTTTTCATTGGTTCTCATAATTTTTTTCTCCAAATAATGAAAGCCCCCTCCTTTTTTCCTTATTCTAACTCTCTTCATTGAGAGAGCAAGAGCTATTTTTGAGCAAACAGTGGCATCACTTGTAGCTGCAGCTGGTGCACCCCCACCACCACCACCAAGAAAAGAAGGTCCACCACCACAGTTTCTTGGAGGACAAGAAGAAGAGGAGGAAGAAGAAGAGGAGGAGGAACAACAAAGGCGCTTCCTGCCTGAAGAACCAAGGCAAAGGCACGTTAAATTGCACTTCATTTGGCAATTCTTTTCTTTTCCTGAAGACCAGAAAAAGGTGAACGCCCCCAAAGTCACCTGTCTTATTTGTGGCAAAATCCTTTCCAGGGTCAATCCCAAAAGGAAATAGTCTTTTGGTAATTTTACCATGATCCGCCACATGGAGAGGTGGCATCCCAATAACTTATCCCAGGCTGAAGTCCAGGAACTTTGAAACAACCCACCCCCTGTGGCAAGCACCTCCTCTACAGAACACTCACTTTCTGGTCCTGAATGACGCCAAATGGTGACAAATATTCAACAAAAAATTGGCACCATCAAAATTGTTTGCATTTTCTGTGGCAAAACATTATGTTATGGTGAACTTAGTGTCACCTTAATAAATAATGCTGTGGACAACCACCAATGCAGCAAGAAAAGGAAGCAGTAATTCTTTTCTTTTTTTTTGCTCCTGTTGAGCCATTTCCAATTCCCTGTTTTTTGTTTGTTCCCTTAAAAAACACAAAAAAAATATAAAATTGTTCAAAAATACAAAAAAAGTTCAGAAAAATAATAAAAAAATATAAAACAACAAAAAGAATTAAAAAAAAGTTCTTTTCAGAACTACCTCCCATTTATAAAATATTGCTAAAAATGTTATTCTTTTTTCTCTTTTGTGCGCTTCCCGGTGCGCTCCCCGGTGCGCGTACAGGGCACTCCCTCTGCGAAAATCGACAAAAAAAAAAACTTTTTTGCCCCGAGGGGCCCTTTTATAGCCCCCACATCAAACCTAGGGGGTCAGGGGGGTCTACCCTGCCCCCTTATGGTCATTTCCCCCTTTGTTTTGGCCACCTCTTGTGTCTCGATCCTACCGAGACACAAGATGGCGGACGCTCCGGACTGTTTCGAATGACACCCGAGAGCCAATCAGCTTTCTGTGCGCAAGTCGCGTGGCGTGCCCGGAGCGCTCCTCGGAGCACGTACCGGGGCGCTGCCATAAATATATATATTTTTTTGAACCTAAATCACTCAAAAACCACTGGAGCACATATCTTGAGACATAGCAAAGGCACATTGGGCTACCAGTCCCTACAATTTTGCCAGGTTTGGTGCAAATCCATTCAGCCGTTCGGCCTAAAAGTGAGTTCGACCGCCCTATGGAAATTAACATGGGGAAAACACGTTTTGGGACCCCCTTTTTATCTCGGCCCCCGCTTGACGAATCCCCCCGAAACTACATATATATATATATATATATATATATATATATATATATATATATATATATATATATATATATATATATATATATATATTATTTTTATTTTTTTTTCATCCAAAGAACCAGCGCTTCGAAGCGCACTCGATTTTCAATCTTGATAACGGCTCAGCGGCTTCCCTTCCCGCGGGTAAATTAGTTCAGCCTTACGCGTTTCGGAGCTGTGATGCTCCTTGTTCACAGGCAAGCACGGGAGGCGCAGGAAATCAAGGAAGGCAATATTTTCAGCACGTCTTTTATTTTGTTTGCATTTGATAACAATTGTTGCATGCTGGTATTTTGAGTCTTTGGTCGATTTCCTATAGTAGGCTTCAATGCCTTCATTGCATTTTAACACCACAGTGGGTCCTGCGCATTCCTATGCCATATATATATATTAACTGAAAAAACCATAGGTTTCACACATGTTATAGTTAGGAATTAGCATTTAAAAAACCTTAGAAATTCACTGAAAAAATCATAGGTTTCAACCATGTTATAGTTAGCTGGACATTTCTCTCATACAAAACCATTGAAATTCCCCCGTTATAGTTAGTTTAGCTAACTATAACTCGCGCGCCCGCAATCCACTGCTTATGATGTCATATATTACATAACTCATGACATGGTCTGTGACATCACTCATGACATCACTCATGACATCTCAAATGACATCACTGATAACATTGATGGAGCAAGGTAAAGAACAAAGTTTTGTTCAAACTTGCGAAGTTAATCTCTACTGATAAAAAGGTAACCTGACTAATAATCTTGTGGTGAAATTATTAATCAACTTAGTTTTAATAATGCACACATAAAATACACGCGGGATTAATATGCTTTTTTGTTGCAAACGCAAAGAAAAATTAACAAACTAACCTTGTCTATTGTCTTTGTCAGTATTAAATGCGGCAAATTTATTAAATGGCATGTGCTTATTATATGTGCTTATGTTATGTCTTTTGTGATAAAAGCTCTAAGAGATCCAGACAATTCGAAAAGGATACGTAAATATGATGTTGCTTTGTGTGCTAAGCTAGGTAACATAATTAACCGTGTTAATTAGCAAACAGGGAGGGTAATAGAATGGGTCTCAATTCTGTAATTAATTGATGTCTTGTGTTTGTTTAATAATAGTTTCCGAAGAGAGGCCTAAAGTTGGCTCTGAGAAACATGGCTGACAGAGACACGAAAGCTTGTCCAGAGTGATTTTCGCACATACACAGCTGTGAAGAATTTGGCTGCGAAGCTGTTTTAAAATAAAGAGCGATTTTCTTTGCTGAGATGAGCGTGTTCACGGAGGCCAGCCAAGGACAGTAAAACGATATGGTGGCCAAGGCCAGGAAGTAGAAGTAAATGTCCTGAGCTCGAAAATAAGTATCATTCTTGAGGAAATAGAGGATGCGGAATAGAAAGGACAATGGGCCTTATATGAAGCCCCGATTTTGGACAAAAGTTGGATGACTTAATCATGGTCTGACACCGAACAGCCAATGAGAATTCTTATGAAAGAATGTAAAATGTAGAAAGTTTAGTTAGAGAGAAAGGTATAAATTATGACACCATGAGTGGAGAAAAAACTCTTACTTTCCGATTCCTGAATGGTGCGCGTTATGCTGATGGACCTTTGGCGCATGTAAGGACAGCTGATTTATAATGTTTTGTTACTTTCTAGGTGATGACAGATTGAGACAGGGAAATAGGTTCAGGTAAAGGAAACTGTTATTTTGCTAATTCTTCATGTTTCTGAGTTAACTTTGAAATGTCAGTTCTAATTTTCACTTCATTATTAAAAATGCTGCTTTCTTATTTGCTTATAAAATAAAGATTATAAACCTAAAATGCTTTTTCTTTGAATAATAAAGTTAATAAAATTAGATTTTAAATGACAAGCTGGTCTTGTTTATTCATGGTCTAGTTTCCATTAGTTGATCCATCAACCATAGTGGTTTGATTTAATAAAAGTTGTTAATAATATGACAATGAAGAATAAACTGCAGTTGTACATATTAGTGTAAATATTATTTATGTGTTTAGTATATAAATCAAATCACTTGATTCAACTCCTCAATAATTGTCTCAGCAGTGTTATGGGCCTGTATAAGTGTTTTATAAATAATGGTGAGTATTGAGGTGTTAAGTAACGTTTCTGATACAGTTTTTCTATAGGAGCGCTGGATCAACATCATCCAGTGAAAAATAAATAATTTTTAAATATTATATCTAAAGGTTGATGAAAGAATAAATGGGTAAATAAGTGTCTAAATGGATGTTTTTTTTTGTAAAATCGATTGTATAACTGACTTATTAAGTGTATCTTAGTGAATACATGTATTAGCGAGTAATGTTTAAATATGTAAAAATCTGTATCAGTGTCTCACTTTGTATATAAGTGTCTGCATGGGTTGGTGAATACATGAGTGTGTATATGGATTATTAGTTATTTTTTTAAGTATCAGTATGAGTGTCTGTATGGTTCGCTGTGGGATATTACTTAGCGCATAGATGCATGAATAAATGACTCACTGTTTGTATGTGTTTTGAAGACTGCATGTGTGCAGGACTATATGGGTGGATGAGTGTGTGTATGGGTGTGTTAGTGAGTGAATAACTGTCTCAATAGTGTCTTTATGAGTAAGTATATATGTTTTAAACTAGTATATGTGAGCATTGATGTATATAAGTGTGTATAAATGAGAGTGAAAGATTGGAAGAGTTGTTAATAAATAATAAGTATGTGTTTCTATAAGTGATTGTTTAAGATAGTAAGTATGTGTAGGTTTATGTAGAAGTAAGTGTAGTGGTGTATGTATAGCTGTATATGCAAGTTAGCTAAACTAACTATATTGGGGGAATTTCAATGTCCAGCGAACTATAACATGGGTGAAACCTATGGTTTTTTCGGTGAGTTTCTAAGGGTTTTTAAATGCTTATTCCTAACTATAACGTGGCTGAAACCTATGTTTTTTTTCAGTGAATTTCTAAAGTTTTTTAAATGCTAATTCCTGACTATAACGTGCCTGAAACCTATGGTTTTTTCAGTGACTATATATGCACAGGAAAACTAAACACCCACTTCCTTTACAACGAAATAGAAAGTTTGCATCTCTACAACCTCTCTAATTTTTCAAGATTTTCATCTTCCACTCAATGTAGACATCATCCACACATACACACATCTAATTGCTGTATTCCTTAACTGTGATTACCAACTAGTCTTCTATTTTATATTCATATTCAAAGTGCAAGCCCTTTATCGAGCCTTTTTGTTGTAACTACTGTTCCAGGAATTCTGCTCATACACAGAACTGTGCATAAAGACTTAAGACTTCAGTGTATTACGGTGTTCCAAAATTCACCTTACTACACAAACAACCTCCTAGAGTAGCAATCAGTGACTCATTGGTTCTTCATCTTAGAGCAGTGTTTCCTAAACTGTGGTCCGCGGACCCCCATGAGTCCCTCACACATTCCCAGAGCATCCGCAGGCAGCAGTTTTAAAAGCACTGCAAACTATCTTGTTTAATTACCAGTTTTCAAAGAACAAAAAAATGTGAAGATAACAACAGTGAATGAGTTCCCTGCTGGAGAGACATGAGAGTTTTGTCCAGTGACAGCTGTGACTTAACTAATGTAACACAGAGGGTTAATATGCCTACTGCAAAGAAGTGTACCATACATTTTAAAAAACAGTATTTGATATGAATCGGTCAGTGAGTTACTGCTTTTGCCACACAGATTCTTTTGTTACACTGCAGTTCATAAGTGACAATCGTAATCTAGCACAGTGACCAAAAAACTGTCATCCAACAACTGCTTGCAAACTGCAAGGTACAAGTTAGTGACATGCTTTTTTTTCAGTCTTTCAGTATACTGAAGCTTCTAAAAAGGTTTCTTTGGGTGGAAATACATTTTTATTGTTGAAGTCAATGCTAACCACTGTGTTATGTTCTGAATCCTGAATTTGTGCTTCTCCAGACCAGCACTCCTTAAGTTTGTGCTTCTCCAGACCAGCCTCCTTGGCTTAACAACACACTCTACTACTTCAGAAACGCAAGGCTGCACCATATTTACAAGAATATGGTGCAGCCCTGCGTTTCCCCTGCACTGGTGCTACATTTAATAGGGGAAGATTGTTTATGTGCAGGAAGGTCCCCCTTCCTGCACATAAACAATATTGAAATGCCATTTTCTCACTTCTATGTGTACTGCTTAATGCATCACACATGGAAGTTACAAAATGTCTTTTTTTTAAAAGATTGTTTATGTGCAGAAAAGGTCGCCTTCCTGAACATAAACAATCCAAGGCGTTTTACAAAAACAAGGAGAAATGCAGCATTTCTCATTGTTTCGAAAAGTTAAGACCAGGTTTTCCCCGGCCTTAATTGTGGCCCTGCTTCCCGTTTACGCTGCTCTTGTAAATTGGCGGCAGCGTCAAAATCAATGGGTGTCACAGAGGAAACACCCACCACAACACGCACTGCCCACCGCTTTCACGCTAAGTATTGTGTCAAAGGGAGTCTTATTTACAAGGGACAGTTAAGCCAAGTTAAATGGCTTAACATTGCCTTGTAAATAAGGCAAAGCCCCTATCGCCACAGTAAACTCTCAGAAAGTGATGTTCCCATGGTGATAGAGGCTTGTAAATATGCCACTAAAAGCATTAGTAATTTGTTTTGTGTACACATGTGTTAATTTTTTCTGAATAACGGTTTTAATGTTTGAAATTTAAATCCTACAAATTGCTTGGGGGTCTCCAGCTTCCAGTGGTCACTCTATGGGGGGTCCTCATGAGTCAAATGTTTGGGAACCACTGCCCTACAACAAACACACCAATGACTAGTCAACCCAGAACAGGCCACTTAGATTACATGAATTAACGTGGATAACAATAGCACTCTTTCATTATACTCTTACTCCAGTCCAATACAAGATGTAAATAAAGAACGTGCAACTTTGAAATGTTTATTTCTGATGCCAAAATCTCATGCACAGTACCTTAGATAATACAACCAAACATATTATCACAAACAAGGTTGTCAGCATTGTTACTATTCTATAAGATACAAACGGAAAAAGCATCCTATAATACTAAAGGTAAACAAATTTAAAATATACCTACATTTCACCCTCCCTACCTAGCAGATTAGTTTATAACTACAAGAAAGTCTTATAGGATTACAGGGTCAGACCCATACCTCTGGTACTCAGCAGTAATACATCACATTCAGTGCTCCACAAACTATCAAGTTATGAATGTTCTCCAACTGTGTGTAACTTTTCCTCCACAATGCATTATGAAAAGCGCAAGTGTCAAAGGTGGACAAAACTACATATGTATTATGGCTCGAACTTCCGAGGATCATTCAAAACAGACACAGTATTCAAGATAACTTTGATGTTCCATGCTCTCACTATACACACAAAACTAGCGAGGCACTTCTAGCATACCAAATTATTCTCATATAAAACAAAATACTCAGCCTTCTCTAAACAATATCACAAGTATGTGTCACGTACAAAGCAGAGCAGAAAAGCAAAAATAGCGTGTAAGCTTCTAATAAACCCATGCTAACTTAACAGAGTGTGAGTGAAAGCCTCAGCCCCACGGCACCCTTTCTTCATCAAAGCACGTGAAATAAACATGTGCCACTTAGAAACGCACACTCCAAGACTAAAAACCAGAGTTAGGTTCACATTTCCCCCAAAAAGTTGTTCGCTCTTTGATAGAAAGCAGTAGCTAAAAAATAAAGAATATGCAGAAAAATCAAAGAGTCTTAATCCAACAGCATGTAAGCACAGTATGTAGCTACAGCCTCCAACAGAAAGTCATTGTTCACATCTGAAAACATTTCAGCCATCCAATTCAATAGTGAGAATGAACATACATGTTCCTCAACCACCGGAGCCTCTATCACCATCGGAGGAAAACTCGAGTCATCTTCAATGTAACTGCATGCCAAGAACTCAAGCGCCACTGCAAAAACATTCCAACGTCCCATTATTCCATGTGTCGCTGCTAAGGCCATAATCCCGCCGCCAGAACAGAGTACTTCATGAACCACTAAAGGGCTCATCAACTGGTCATAATCTGTGTTGGGTGACACCGTACTGCAGAGACACAAATCCAGGGCCCAATCGAAATCACAGCTCAGGCAATGGAAGACAGGCTGAACGCATGTGAAAAAGGAGAATCGAAACGATAATCCATAAACTGCACTCAACGTTGCAAGAGGCAGCGCGTCATAGTAACTAAGCATTCGGTTGCGGACCAGCAACAACCGAGAAATATTTTCATCTGCTGCAAGATGTGCATCCTCTTTTTAAGTAAACAAATTAATACACGCACACTGGCAACTAATGAGACCATTAAGCACAATTCACCAAAGATGCTGCAAAAAATGCAATGAAAAAACACTGACAAGACACCAAAATAAACTTTCTACAGAAGTCACAAGACCAATTCTTATAATTTAAAAAAAGTAAGCTAACCCCCTACTCGAGGATGCATTGAAGATAGTCTAAATTAACTCCCTAAAATTTCACGGCACGTCTGTATTTAACAAAGCATACACTTCTGTGTGGGTGTTTGCTACATGAAGGATAAATGTTTCTCTAGCAGATGTAAGAGCGACCTCTTTTTGCTACAATAGCGCTCTTATACGACTCATTTGGGTGACTCTGCTTTCAAGGTCAAAATCGACAGCCAGATGGAAACATCCAGCTTCCCATGCAGAGGAGTTCACACAACACCACACGCTCAGTTATCGTAATCATGTAAGCATTGCCTAACATCGCACAATAAGACACACAGCTGAATCGGATCTCCAAAACCTGACTACTTCTAACTATTCTCATAGCTCGCCCTGTGCTCTCATTTGACAGTTAGAGAGTGATTGCACCATAGTTTCTACTGCTAATCATTCTCAGCATACGCTACGAATACGATAAAACATCGCTAATTTTAACACCAGTCCTTGATAATATGCCCCAAATTTCGTAACGCGCCCTGCATCGCAAAATGCCACTCAGGGCACGGAACGAAGTGGCATATTATGAACAACATAAGGCGATACATTATCGCCACTTTTATCAACAGAAAACTGCAGATAAAGTGGCAATAATGGGATTGATAAAAGGCCCTTGTAAATTCCCATAGCAGCCCAGGTTCTGGTGTTAACCTGGGCTGCCATGGAAATTCACAAGGGCATATTAGCAAGACCATTATCGACGCTTTATCTGCAGTTTTCTGTCGATAAAAGTGACGAGAATGTATAGCCTTATGTTGTTGATAATGTGGCCCAAAATTCGTTTTATTAATTTAATTGTTTACTTACCTACAATCATCCAGATTCCGTTCTTTATTGCCCCCCACCCTGCCTCTCCCCCGCTCCGCCTGTCTCACCGCAACTCCCTCCAGGGGACGCGTCTGGACTTGATAATACACCCTTGTTAATTCCCATAGAAGCCAAAGTTAACACCACAACATGGGCTTTTATGAGAATTAACAAGGACGTATTATCAAGACGATTTCGCCGTTTTACCGTCAGTTTCCTGCCCATAAAATGTCGATAATTTTAACACCGGTCCTTCATAATATGCCCGTCAGTGCCATATTATCAGTAAAGGGCAATACATTATTGCCGCTTTTATCAGCAAGAAACTGCCAATAAAGCGACGATAATGGGCTTTATAATAGGCCCATGTAAATTCCCATAGCAGCCCAGGTTCTAGTATAAACCTGGGCTTCTATGGCAATTCACAAGGATTGTTGGAACTGGCCCTTCTTGCAGGGTCATCCCCAAACTTTTTGCTTCTTCCTCCCTTTTTTTTCCTGACCCGTGGCTGTTGGCAATAGGACTCTGGGCACTTTACCACTGCTGATCAGTGCTAAAGTGCATACGCTCTCTGTGTAAATTGTTATGATGATTGGATATACATGATTGGCATATTTGTATCACAAAGAAGTCCCTAGTAAAGTGCACTGGGTGTGCCAGGGCTAATGATGACAAATGCTACTAGTGGGCCTGCAGCACTGATTGTGCCACCCTCTTGAGTAGCTCTAAAATGGTGTCTCGGGCCTGCCACTGCAGTGCCTGTGTGCAGTCTAGGAACTGCTGTGTCCTCCTGGTCAGTGTCCCCACTGATCAGGCCTAACCCTTCTCTTTTTGTGCACATTAGTCACCCCCATCGAAGGCCCAAGTTACCCCCCTGGGCAGGGTGCAGTGTATGTGAAAGGTAGAGCATGTACTGGTGCAGGTGACATGCTCTGGTAGTGAAAGGCAGCCATTTTCGTTTTTCACTATTGTAAGGCTATCTTGCTCCATAGGTTCACTTGGGGGATGCTGGCTACAGTGGCTAACAGCATTTCTTCCCATAGGAACAAGATAGGACATAAGAGTCTAGTATCCCTGAATAACACATCTTTTAGGAAAGGTTGTTTTTAAATCCTGTGTTTGAGAACAGCACTTTTAGAAAGTTGCTGTTCTCTTGTCTGACCCTTCTGTGTGCCTTGGCCTGTTTGTGTATTGACTGTCTGGTTGGAGAGTGACAGGGGCTGGGGATTCCCCGGGAGGCTGGCTGAGTCAGCACTAGGCTGAATGACAGCATTTGCAACCTGAGTGGTGGGAGGAGTTAGCACCTGGGCCTGAATAGGGCTGTGCCTGCCTGCCTGCCACAATGCTGGCTCCACCTCCTGCTGGGCGTCTGATGACCCTGCCCCTCACTCTGAAAGGAAAGGAGAAGCCAGGAAAACAAAGTACTCACGAAACACCCAGAACTGGTTCAGACCGGGTCGCAGAAGCCATCGCATCGAAGAGCTGCGAGGGAGAAGATCACCGCTGGTTCACACATCGTCGCCCCGGAGATCGTTGCAACTCCAGAGATCGCCGCATCGTGCATTTGCGAGAACAAACTTCCTACGGAACCTACGCACCGGAATTCATACAAGTGGCCTTCCTCCCCATACAGACCGGATTCGTCGCAACACGTCCGCTGCTGCAGCAGGGCTGTCGCATCGCCTCCCCAGGGTCTCAGGAGCAACGCATCGCTTGTATTCCACCGCACCAGCTTCTGCTTTTGGAACTTTGTCGCAACTAAAGGTACTGTTTCTGAAACGTGACGCAACTGTGAACTTTTCACGCAACTGTGGATTATTTTATTGCAACCTAAAGAACTTTTATTGCAACCTTGAGAACTCTTTTGAAACCATATTCTTGAACTGTGTATGATGAATTTTTGTCGTTCTGGTCTTGTGTAGTTTAGATTAAATACCTTTGTTTTTCTAAACTGTTGTGGAGTCAGTTTGTGGTGTTTTCACTGTGTTACTGTGAGTGTTGGTACAAATACTTTACTCTTTGCCTTCTGATTAGCCTTGACTGCTCATGCCAAGCTACCTAGAGGGTGAGCAGGGGTTATCTTAGAGGGTTTCCTCCTTGCCCTGACTAGAATCAAGGGTCCCTATTTGGACAGTGGTACCTACCCCTGCCAGCTAGAGACCCCCAGTTCTTATCAAGCACATTATCTCTGCTTTATCTGCAGTTTCCTGCCGATAAAAGCCACGATAATGTATCTCCTTTTGTTGATAATATGGACCATTGCTCTTTTTTTGACCAGTGCATATTATCAAGGACTGGTGTTAAAATTATCGCAGTTTTATTGGCAGGAAACTGTCGATAAAACTGCGATAATGAGCTTCATAATACGGCCTTGTTATTTCCTATAGAAGCCCATGTTAACACCAGAACATAGGCTTCTATGGGAATTAACAAGGACGTATTATCAAGCCCACCCTCCCAACATTAATAAAAAACTCCAGACAATGCTGGTACCCAGAGCTGGAAGGTCATTTTACAAATCACTGCCCCGGAAAGGTGGCGTTCCCCTCGACGTGTACGGTGAGAGAGGGAGGGAGAGCTCAAACATGTTTTTTTTTTAAAAAGACCCGAGTGGTGCCGCTCCCCGAGACTGCGGGGAGTAGGGCCATAACCCCCCCCCCCGCATACTTCAAACTAAAACCTGAGAAGTGCCGTTCTCCAGTGCTCGGAGCACCTTACAAGCCCCTATTATGCAGAAAAATTGCCCCCGTAATTTGCCCCCCGGTACCTAATGAATAAAACAGACTTTTTTCACCTTTTCCACCGCGTACAAGTACTGCACGAGTACCCTGCCATTTTTTATTTAAAAAATATAAAAATTTAGCCTATAGATCCATGTACCACCCCCTGAACAAGACTATAGGCTAAGAATGTTTCTACCTTGCCCCCTTACCTTATTTCTCAACTTTGTTTTACTGTTTTCTTGTGACTCTGCTCTCCCGACAAACAACATGACTGCCAACACTTCCTGGTTTGGAGTATTGACAGCCAATCAGCATGCAGCTCCTGCTCGTAATTGTAGGTATTTACATGCGCGTACGCCACGATTTCTCTTTAAAAGAAAGAAAATAAAAAATAGAGCCTAAACACCCATGTGCGACCCCCTGAGCAAGCCTAGAGGGTCAGAATGGCTCTACTCCACCCCCTTCCCTTATTTCTCAACTTTGTTTTACTGTTTACTTGTGACTCAGTTCAAGCAAGGCACAAGATGGCTGCCAACACTTCCTGGTTTTGAGTGTTGACAGACAGTTCACAGCCAATCAGTATGCAGCTCGGTCTCGGAATTGAACAGATTTCAGTATGCGTACTGAACTCCAACTCTAGATATCGCTATGATTTTACTTGCAATTTTCTCAGAAACTACTGAATGGATTTACACCATTTAACAAAAAGCACAATCTGCGAACAGAACTCTACCTCTCTGCCAAATTTCGTGTGATTCCATTCAGCCGTTCGGGCTGTAGCCCTGGCTAAAAGCCTCTATGGAAAATTGCATGGGGAAAACATGTTTTGGGACCCCCATTTTTTCTCGGCCCCTGTTTGATGAATAACCCCCAAACTTTCAGGGAAGGAGCAAAACAGATCAGGCCATTTTCTTGGAGAAATTCGCAAATATTCGTCCACCGGCGCCAAAGTTATTACAAATAGAATGTTGTGGATTTCCTATGGAAAGTAGGTCCTAACTATAACTGCATACTGGCGCCTCCAGTAGGTAATATATATATATATATATATCCGAAAGGCTGCTTACACAGATTGGATGCAACGACGAAGTTCCTGTCAGCACCAAGGAAGCAGACACAAGCCCAAAGTGAGTGCAAAAAGCAAGTAGCGTTTATTCCTTCATGAGTCCGCCATGTTGGAAGCGTGGATATATATATATATATATATATATATATATATATATATATATATATATATATATATATATATATATATATATATATATATATATATATATATATATATCCACGCTTCCAACATCCAAGGATACTTAATCCATAAAGAACGTAGCACACGCAGGGGGTAGTTCCACAGAGAATTTATTATGGGAACTTTTACAGCAACAAGACGCGTTTCGCCTTCGGGCTTTGTCAAATTGTGCAGAGAGCTGAGGCGCCCGTCTGCCTTAAAAGACGTCACTCATGATGTAAAGTGCAAAGAAGGACTATAATACATGTGTCAAAGGTGGCAGCCATCTTATGACGATGTGAATAACTAAATAGTAATCACACATGCAGCTCAAGTTTAGATAACCAAGACTCCTCGCATGGCCAAAATAAATATATATATACATTAATTCAACAACGAACACAATATTCATAACGCCCTGGATGGGCTGATATAGTTCAAATACATGCACATAATAAGAATCACGCCCAGGATGGGCATATCTAAAGCATTAACGTCATCCCAGAAATGGAGTGCGGAAAGGATTAAGTACATAGTACAGAGGGCAGCCGCCCTCTAGTGACATGAAAACAAGCTATAATCACAATCGCAGCTTTAAACCACAAGTTTTAAACATAACATTTGCATGTGCACGATAGCGCTCTGAATGAAGATTAGGAATCCATTAATAGAACTCGAATGCTACTGCTACTATTTCCCAAATAACCGCACTCTTGTATATATCTCGCCCTGGATGGGCACATCTGAGTTGACAGCTTCAAATATATAAAATTCATATATCAATCAGAATGACACCAATTCATATAAAATTGTAGCTATACATAATATTCATACAAATCAATCATCATATCAGCAAAGTTAATCAATACAGGGAAAGAGATTAAAGGTACAGTCAATATGTATAATGTTGTATAAGATGTCTCAAGAAGGCGGTTTCAACAGTCCTCAGCCCCAATGGACTGATAACTCTTCGTGCATGTTGAGACCGTTAGGATTTTTGCTTTGTAAATCAATTATGTACCTGGATTCCAGCCGTCTAAGTTTTAAAAGGCGGTCACCCCCCCTGATATTGGCCGGTACACTGTCAAGGCATACATATGATAACAGATCCCTGTTACTTCTGTGCACCCTGTCAAAATGCCTGGCTACAGGGTAGGATTCATCTTTCTTGGCAATAGCACGCATGTGCTCTAAAATTCTCAACTTTACTGCGTTGGTAGTGCTGCCGATATAATTTAGGCCACAAGGGCAGGTGAGGCAGTAAATGGCATATGGCGTGGAGCATGTCAAGAATTTCATAATCCGTTTAGGAGTTGCCAAGCCAGGTATCTTGAAAGTAAGCGTCCGCTTACTATATTTGCAAGCCTTGCAACGGCCACACGGATAGAAACCACTGAGGACAGGCAATTTCGGGGTTGTCTTCGGAGCTTGGTAATGGCTAGAGACCAAATGGTCCCTAAGTGATCTGGCCTTTCTAAAGGTAACTAAGGGATTGGCAGGTAAGTCAGCCTTAATTACATTATCGGACAATAAGATATTCCAGTTTTTCTTTAATATCTTTTTGAATTGCCCTGCATTCTGTGAGAAGGTAGTGATGAGACGAAAAGACCCATTATTGGATTTCACTGTCTTTTTAGGCTTTAACAACTCATTTCTTCTCATCTTTTTAGCTCTCTCATAGGCGCGTATTAGTACGCTATCACTGTAACCCCTTATCCTGAATCTCTGCAGGCTAGCGTCGGCCGCCTTCTCAAAATCAGCATCATTGGAATTATTCCGCCTTAACCTTAATAGTTCTCCGTAAGGAATACTGTCAATTAGTTGGCGAGGATGACTACTCGTAGCAAAGAGCGTGGAATTACCCGCAGTCTCTTTCCTATACAATTTAGTCTGCATTTTACCATCCTTGTCTATATAAACTGTAAGATCTAAATAATTCACAGAAGTCCGACTAATGTGACCAGAAAATCTAAGATTCACATAATTACTGTTTAGAGCATCAACAAAAGAGCTAGCTTTTTCTATAGGGTTTTCTAAAATAAAAAATAGATCGTCAATGTAACGATGCCACCCTATAATCCGGTTATTCCACTCCTGGTTGTCACTGCTCCAGGCCACCTGCTCCTCCCACCAGCCTACGAACACGTTCGCAAAGCTGGGGGCGGAGCAGGCTCCCATCGCAACTCCGGACATCTGCTTATACAACTGTTTGCCGAATAGAAATATGTTATTATTCAAGCTAAACGTCATAAATTCTAGTAACATTTTGTTGTGCTCGTAAAATCTCACTGGACGTCTTTCTAGGAAGCTAGCCATTGCTTTGAGACCATCACCATGTGCTATGCACGTGTATAGACTGGTGATGTCCAGCACCATCATACAGTATGTATCTTTACAGATGACTGTATCAATGCAGTTCAAAAATTGCACATGTCCTTATGAACCTTGGGGAGGTAGTAAAAAAAAGTTGGGATGACAGGACTCAAACAGCGTAAGAATAAGTATTCATCAGTATTTAGCATGTTGACATTGTACCACTTTAATATCATATCATGATACCCTATCACACTCTGATTATACACTCTTTCATGCACAGTCATGTAGGTGTTAATGTCTCCCAACAGACGTAAAGCCTCCATTTCATATTGGGTGGCTGTGAGTAGGACAATATTGCCCCCCTTGTCAGAGGGCTTACACACCAAACCAGAGTCCTCACACAAAGTTTTTAATGCCATCTGTTGTTGTTTGGTGAGGTTGTCATTCGACGGCATGTATTTTTTCATGTTTCTCAGCCTAGCGAGATCCCTCACAACGGCATCAGAGAAGGTGTCTATGGCATCAGTTCCCATGATAGGCATAAAGGTAGAGGCCGGTTTGAAAGCACTGGCCCCACCGTTTTGTTGCACATCAAAGTTTTCCAACATTTGGGTATTAGTTACTTCACCATCATCTCCTATGTTGATTTCCTGATGTAGGCCCTCTATCGCTCTAAGGCCCCCTAGATCTCTGCATCTCAGTTCTACACTCCCAGTGTCACTAGCCAACACAGTATTGTCACAGTGTGGTTTCAGTTTGAAAAATGTATGAAGTTTGAGTTTTCTTGCAAATTTAAAAACGTCAATCCTTGTCTGCGCAAATTCAAAGTTTCTGCGTGGACAAAAGGATAAACCCAATTTCAATATAGAATTTTCTTCTTTAGTCAGCACTTTATTCGTTAGATTAATGATGGTCAGTTTATCGTTGTTATCATAGTCATGGTCCAATCTCAATTCTTCTTCTTGTAGAAGTTCTTCCTGCTGCGTGTGACGGGTGGGGATCCTAATGCATTTCTTACCGCAACCCCCCCGCCGCGTCTTCCTCTTGCCACTTGATTGTCTGGAGGCTTTCCCCTGCCTCCCTCTAGCTGTTGTTTTCGCATAACTTTGTACTGTACATGAAAAGAAGAAGCATCTTCAGTGCCATCCTCACTGACCGCCTCATCAGCAGTGGCCTCTGATTCAGATGTTACAGGTTCAGTAGTTACTGGTCCACTTGCCTTTGTTTTTAATTGCTTCCTAGTATTCTCATACTTTTTGGCAAAGGTCAGTACTCTTCCCATTTGATAACCATTTTCATCTCTTTCAAATTTTTCTTCTTTGCGCTGTTTGATTTTTTGTTCATATTTCTTTAGACGTTTTTTAATCTGTTCACGTTTCTCTGCCAGGTTCACCCGGTCCTCCTCCTTAGATAATTCATCCTCAAGGTCCTTGATCTGTACCAGTGCTTTTTCCCTGTCACTCCAGGCAAAGCGGACTAATATTTTTAAACTCCCTTTGCATGACGCTGCCCTGTGTTCTGCCCATGCATCCAGCAACTGGGGATCAGGGTTCTCTTACGCTGGGATAGTATAAATCCTCAAGCCTCTGGGGACACGATCGACATCAATGTAGTTTTGTAATGATGTCGCCTCCCACCATTTCCTAATCTCTCATTCGTACAAACGTTCCAATGAGACCAGTTTGGTGTTCAGAGTCGTGCTGCCCCCACTAGCTTAACTAGTGCCTGCCTTTTGTGTGCCATCCGATTTTTTCTTATTTGTGAACATTCCTTGTTCGGCTTCTCTTCTCTCTGCCTCGCAAAACATACTTTAATGGTGCTGCAGCCGCAACTACCAATAATATGAACGCTGCATCCCCCTTCGCTCTGAGTTTAATGCCCAAAATTCAAAGTCTTAAATATAAAAGTCTCTGATGCGCTCACCGCGCCTTACCCGGACAAATGAAACTGCCTTTCCGAGTGTGGTAAACCTGTAACGGCAATAACTCCGGGTTTCAGTAATACAGGACTTCCTCCAGAGCAAACTCGGTGCAGCCGGTAAATAATACAGCAGCTTCCAAACACTAGCCAGATGCACACGTGAGCGGGTGCACACAAAACGGGGGTGTGCCCGTTTGAATAATCCACGCTTCCAACATCCAAGGATACTTAATCCATAAAGAACGTAGCACACGCAGGGGGTAGTTCCATAGAGAATTTATTACGGGAACTTTTACAGCAACAGACGTGTTTCGCCTTCGGGCTTTGTCAAATTGTTCAGAGAGCCGAGGTGCCCGTCTGCCTTAAAAGACGTCACTCATGATGTAAAGTGCAAAGAAGGACTATAATACATGTGTCAGAGGTGGCCGCCATCTTATGACGATGTGAATAACTAAATAGTAATCACACATGCAGCTCAAGTTTAGATAACCAAGACTCCTCGCATGGCCAAAATAAATATATATATACATTAATTCAACAACGAACACAATATTCATAACGCCCTGGATGGGCTGATATAGTCCAAATACATGCACATAATAAGAATCACGCCCAGAATGGGCAAATCTAAAGCATTAACGTCATCCCAGAAATGGAGTGCGGAAAGATTTAAGTACATAGTACAGAGGGCCGCCAGTAGGTAGTTATAGTTAGGATTATTTTGAATAGGGAAATCGCAACATTCTATTGTGAATAACTTTGGCGCCAGTTGAGGAATCTGCCTGAAAATTTCCTCAAAAATGCCTGGCGGCGGTCCGGTCCTTCCCTGAAGGTTTGGGGGGGATTCATCAAGCGGGGGTTGAGATAAAAGGGGGGTCCCAAAACGTGTTTTCCCCATGTTAATTTCCATAGGGCGGTCGACCTCACTTTTAGCCCGAATGGCTGAATGGATTTCCACCAAACTTGGCAAAATTGTAGGGACTGGAAGCCCAATGTGCCTTTGCTATGTCTTAAGATATGTTCTCCAGTGGATTTTGAGTAATTTATGTTCAAAAAAATATATATATATCTATAAGCGCGCCCCTGTACGCGCACCGGGGCGCGTACCAGCGCGCTACGCGAGTTCGCGAGCGGAAAGCTGATTGGCTCTCGGGTGTCTGTCAACATTCCAAACAGTCCGGAGCGGCCGCCATCTTGTGTCTCAGTAGGATCGAGACACAAGAGGTGGCAAAAACAAAGGGGGAAATGACCAAAAGGGGGCAGAGTAGACCCCCCCTAACCCCCTAGGTTTGATATGGGGGCCATAAAAGAGCCCCACGGGTCAAAACTATTTTTTTTTTTCGATTTGCACGTTGGGAGCGCCCGGTACGCGCACCGGGGAGCGTACCATGGGGAAAAAAGAATGACAGAGTTTTAAAAAAATGTAGCCTTTTTTTATAAATTGGAGGTAGTTCTAAAAAGAACTGTTTTTTTCTTCTTTTTGTTGTTTTATATATTTTTTTGTTTTTTGGAACATTTTATACGTTTTTTGGGTTTTATGAACAGTTTTATATTTTTTTTGTATTTTTTATGGGGACAAACAAAAAACAGGGAATTGTAAACAGCTCAACTGGAGCAAAAAAAAACAGGAAACAATTAAGGCTTCTTTCGGCACCGGTGGTTGTCTCCAGCACGGTTTTTAAGTTTGATGCTCTGCTACCCATAAGAAATGGTAGTCCCACAAAATATACAAGTAATCTTGTAGTCTCCAAACTGGCGTTGGATGCATGGGACCATCTCTCTAGTTTCAGGACCCGATGGAGTGGGTTGTTTAGAGGTGCTCGGAGAAGATTGGGGAGGGTTTCTGGTCAGTTCTCTGACCTCTGCTGCAGAATAGTTATTGGGGTGCTTTCGTTGCATGTGGCGTAGCATTGTGTGATTCCCAAATGAATATTTTTCTGCAGGGTTCCCCCTGGAAAGTTCAGCGCCACAGATGAGACAGGTCATCTTTGCAGCATTAACTTTTTTGAAAACCCTCAGGATTTTAAAAAACTCCCATATAAAGTGCTCCCTAGGTTTATATGGGGGATTGTCCTCACGCAGGAACTGCCTTCTCTCCTCCTCCTCCTCCTCCTTCTCCTCCTCTTCTTCTTCACCACCAATATGATGTTGTGGTGGTCCTTGTGGTGGTGGTGGTGCAGATGCTCCAGCTGCAGCTGCTACTGTAGCCATTTCTCTATCAATAGAAGCAGGTCTTCCTCACTCAAAGAATAAAGTGAGAATGAGGAAAAAAGGTGGGGGCTTTCATCATTTGGAAAGCAAAACTGTTCTGAACCAATGAAAAGTGTTATTTGCAGGTCACATGAGCCGGGCTTTCATCATTTGGAAACCAAAACTGTTCTGAACCAATGAAAGTGTTCTTTTCAGGTCATATGACCCGACATGCTTACGCTACGTGCCCCGGTGTGCGCCCGGGGGCGCTTACGTAGCGCGTTCGTATGCGCGTGGATGCTTCCGGGTGCGCTTACGCCGTGCGTATCACGCGGATGCGGCTACGCTATACGTCACGATGTTGTTTTCGTTTGCGGCAATAGCGGCAACGGGACGCTCACCGGTACGCACCCTGGGGTGCGCCGCAAGACTGCGCTTACCGGTGCGCTCAGCTCCAGGGCAAAAAAAAAAAAGAAGTATATACATATAAAAAATAGTATTACATAAATATACAATATAGGATTCATTAAAATTTTTTATATTTAATAGCTATAGAAATTTGCTATTAAAAAACCTATGAAATTCACTGAAAAAACCATAGGTTTCGCATCAGTTATATTTAGGAATTAGCATTTAAAAAACCTATGAAATTCACTGAAAAAAACATAGTTTTCACACCAGTTATAGTTAGGAATTAGCATTTTAAAAACCTTTGAAATTCACTGAAAAAACCACAGGTTTCACACCAGTTACAGTTAGGAATTAGCATTTAAAAAACCTATTAAATTCACTGAAAAAAACAAAGGTTTCACACCAGTGATAGTTAGCTGGAAATGTTACTGACATAAAACCATTGAC
Source organism: Lissotriton vulgaris (assembly GCF_964263255.1). NCBI lineage: Eukaryota > Metazoa > Chordata > Amphibia > Caudata > Salamandridae > Lissotriton > Lissotriton vulgaris. The sequence goes on from NW_028253150.1 coordinate 77,877, forward strand.
ATTCCCACGTTATAGTTAGTTGGACTCACTTGCGCGCCTGTAATGCACTGCTGATGACGTCACATATTACATCACTCATGACATGGTCAGTGACATCACTCATGACATCACTGATGACAACATCCTTTTGACAGAGTGACAGACCTCCGTTCAGCGTAATGTAACCCTTGAAACACATATTCAAAAATAGAAAATAACATTTTTTTTTAAAATGGAGATACCCATACCAGTTACAACAACCAATTCAGTAATACCACCATCTATATACACATCCACTCATTCACCACAGTTCTATATAGTCACTCATACATATATTCACTCATCATATGTAGTGAAACACCTATACATCCTGTTACACACCGACAGTCATCCAAAAGTATCTCACACATACTCACACATGCAAATAAACTTTTGAACATCCATTTATTTGCATATACAGCTATACACACACTACCACCTTACTTCTAAGAAAACTTACACATACTTACTCTCTTAAACAATCACTTATTGAAACACATACTTATTTAAACAGGAACTCTTACAATCTCTTACTCTCACATATACTCACTTATATACATCAATATTCACATATACTAGATTAAAACATATGTAGTTACTGATAAAGACACTTGTGAGACAGTCATTCACTTAATAACACACACATATACACACTCATCTACCCATACAGACCTGCACATATGTTGTGTTCAAAACACATACAAACAGAGAGTTAGTCATTGATGCATCTATGTGCTAAGTCATATCCCCACCAAACCATATAGACACTCATACTGATACTAAAACAACATCTAATAACCCATATACACACACATGTAGGTACTCACAAACCCATGCAGCCACTTATACAGAAAGTGAAACACTAATACATATATTTAAATATTTAAACATTTCTCACTAATATATGTATTCACTAAGATACACTTAATAAGCCAGTTAACCAATCAATTAAAAAAAAATCCACTTAGACACTTATTTAAACATTTATTCTTCCATTGACTTTTACATATACATATATAAAACATATTTATTTTTCTGAAAGACACACATTCACTGGATGGTGTCATCAGTGATGTCATGAGTGATGTCACTGACCATGTCATGAGTGATGTAATATGTGACGTCATCAGCAGTGCATTGCAGGCGCGCAAGTTATAGTGAGTCCAACTAACTATAATGTGGGAATTTCAATGGTTTTATGTCAGTAAAATTTCCAGCTAACTATAACTGGTGCGAAACCTATGGTTTTTTCAGTGAATTTAATGTTTTTTTAAATGCTAATTCCTAACTATAACTGGTGTGAAACCTGTGGTTTTTTCAGTTAATTTCAAAGGTTTTTTAAATGCTAATTCCTAACTATAACTGGTGTGAAACCTATGTTTTTTTCAGTGAATATATATATATATGTATATATATATATATATATATATATATATATATATATATATATATATATATATATATATATATATATATATATATATATTATATATATTAGATCAAGTTTCCTCAGCAAAGAAGACGCCGCGCACCACTTCAAAGTTGGTTATTGTGCTTTATTTTTCCTGTAGGTTTCTCCCACCTACGCGTTTCGGACTGTACCAGTCCCTGATCATGATTTACAAACCGTGATCAGGGACTGGTACACAATAACCAACTTTGAAGTGGTGCGCGGCGTCTTCTTTGCGAGGGAACTTGATCTAATAAGTATAGCGTGGTTGTCCCAATCCTCGCCGCCAGCGCCAGCTAAAGGACGCTCCCCCCGCCTGGCACATTTGCTCGTGTGTATATATATATATATACACTGAAAAAACCATAGGTTTCACACCAGTTATAGTTAGGAATTAGCATTTAAAAAACCTTTGAAATTCACTGAGAAAACCATAGGGGAGTGATGTCACTGACAATGTCATGAGTGATGTAATATGTGACATTATCAGCAGTGCGTTGCGGGCGCGCAAGCTACAGTTAGCTCAACTAACTATAACAGGGCAATTTCTCTGGTTTTATATGAGTCAAATGTCCAACTAACTATAATGTCTCTGAAACCTATGTTTTTTTCAGTGAATTTCTAAGGTTTTTTAAATGCTAATTCGTAACTATAACGTATGTAAATCCTATGTTTTTTTCTGTGAATTTCAAAGGTTTTTTCAAATATCAAACATCTACAGTGTATTGGTCAAAAGGACTGTTTTGCGTAACTTTTCAACTACATAAAATAAACTGCGAAAGTGCTATGTAATGTAATACATTTCACAAATTATAATTACTTTTAAAATAATACAAAATTATTTAACACTCAGGTATTAATTTATCTCCCTTTTTTTGCTGTCATCAGCTACTACTTAACTTCATTATTCACAGTGATCATTCATCATAAACAGCAGGGGAAAAAAACAATCAATTAGATTGTTAAAAAAACAAATCCCTAATTCTCACAAATATAATACAAAATCCACACACATAACACATCCAATACTATTTTCAATCTTCAAATCTTACCTTTACTTCGTAGTTTCTGTGCACCTATTCCCAATACACCAAATAATGTATCACAAATTTCGCTTTGAAAGCATCCAGTATGAATTCCTTAAAATATCTTTAAAACTTCCCACAAAGCTGAATGGTGTTTCTAAAATCTTTGTTTCAGAAATATCAAATATGAGTTGGGTAATTCATAGGAAAATCTCGGTTTCATTTCCACGTGTGTATCGTTGCAGTGACTCCATCCATTATTACACTTTAAACAAACAGTATAATGTCCAGTTGTACTAGTACTTCCAGCATGGAAACCAATTGCAACTTTTGCAAAAGTTCTTCCAGAAATAGGAACTTGACAAGAAACAACATTTTTAATTTTGGTTTCCACTTGGTATACAGCATTGCAGCATTATAAATAAATATTTTCCATATCTTTGAAGGCATTATGTAGATAGCATTGTTGATTTACAACGAGAACACATTATCTTATGATCAGCTTCTTTTACTAATTTTGAAAATGATACAGATTTGCAGTCGGGTATTGTTAAATATAGAAATTGTTCTATGTCAACTATAGTGCTTGAAGGTAATGAACACTGTTTACATTTATGTTCCCTTTTGTAACTAAGTCCAAATAAATTCTCAATCTGATTTCCTTCATCTTTTAATACTCCAAGCATAACCATCAGAAATTCTTTTGCATTTTGTTGTATATTAGCATTGAATGTTAAAGATCCAGTATCTGTATCCAACAGTTGATAAATACGAGAAGCTGAATGAATCTTACTTCTATCAGTTCTCAATTCTTCAAATAAAGTATAAAGTGCTGAACATAATCTTTTTTCTTGACTTTCCATAATTTCACCTTAAACATCTTCAAGATAAAATATAACGTTTAGAATAACATTACCATAGCAGTTGACACCAGAAGCATTTTCTAATTGGTATCCAACAACATAATTACTTGTTTATATTTGCTGCTTCAGTACATATTTTTTTCTCTCTTGATTTTTTTTCTGCTTTTCAACCATAGTTGATTCTTCAACATGTTTGCGTTTTGAACACACAACACATTTCTCATAAATAGAATGTTCACCTGAACTTGGAGCATAAAGCCTTCTCAAACAATTATATTCTCTTACACAATTAACATCAGCACTAAACTTGTTCACATCAAAATCAATTAAATAAAAAACGGACAACGTTATAACACGAGATAATGTAACATATACCATTCCCTCTTTAAACACACTTCTTCCTACATTTACCAAAGTATTATCTACACTTAAACCTTGAGATTTATGAATAGTTATTGCATATGCTAAACAGAAGCGAAACTGTTTTCTACGAACATACAAGTCTTTTACAAGCATAAAACGAGTAGCAGAATGCGCAATCTGTCTTACCTCTGTAATCTGATCAAACTTATCTTTTGAAAATTAAATTCCATTTTCATTTTGAAATTTCACAAAATCAACAACTTTTCCCAATTCTCCATTCACTGAACCTTCTTCTACATTCAGAGTATGCTTCAAAATTACCCGACAGTTTAAACATACATCTAAATTTCTTTCTAAGTCAGCAGTTTTTGATACAGACTTTTCCAAAGAATCCAATTTAGGGGCCGATTATGATGGCAGACAGACCTGAGTCCGTTCGCTACCCCGGAGTAGGAGGGACCATTCGCAGGGGCAGCGGCGGTCCCTCCATGCAAATTAGGATGTGACCGCCACCCTGGCGGTCACATCCTGTATTTTTAACATTGCGGCGGGTGCTGCTTGAAGCAGCACCCACCGCAATGTTAAAAATGTAAGCTGTGCATTTGCATGCAGAAAGCGGCAGGCAGCGCGCGGTGCCTGCCGCTTTGTGCACGCAAATGCAGGGAGTTACCATAGGTACCCCCATGTGCACCCCCCACCCCCCTTCACCCCTGGGGACCCGCAACGGGCCCCCAAACACAAATCCATATGCCTTTGCACGGCAGAAATGCCGCTGTGTAAAGGCATAGTACTCCAGACATCCTAATATGACTGGCGGTGTCTGATAGACACTGCCAGCCATGTTAGTGCTTTTCCGCCGCGGTCACAAGGCGACTGCGGTGGAAAAGCTGCGGACGGAGTGCCAGACCCACCAGCCATCCTAATATGGCGGTGGGTCTTTCGAGGCTCCGCGGCGGTTTTCCAGCATCCACCGGGCCGGCGGTGGCTTCCGCTGACCCGGAGGATGCCGGAAAACCGCAATCATAATAGGCCCCTATGTCTGTAGTTTTTCTGAAAGAACAATTGTTATTCCTTGATGCTCGATTTTATCAATAGCTCCTATGTGAACTATTTCTTGATTTTCCAATTTCATAAACTCTATGATAAATGTACAATACTCTTCCAGTGTAGGCATTAAGCAAACTATCGACTTTTTTTCTTTCATTTTCTTGTACATTACTTCTGCTGGTGTGTTTTCATTTGTAAACAAGTTCTTTAGTAGACGACTTTGAACAGCTTGTTTACCATGTTTGCTTAGAACACCAATTCTTACATCTTTTAGAATATTTGCATAATCTTCATCTCTTGCTTGTCGCATATTCTGAGTGAGTTCTTCATATTCAAAATGTAACCACAGATTCACACATCCAAAGATTTCTTAGTGTCTTCATGTAGAAGAGTTTTAAACACTGGTTCTCCTTTTACAGGGGTTAGTTGTAGCAGATCTCCAAATACAATTACATGTTTTTCCCTAAAGAGAACGTCGTAATCTGTTTTTAATACCTGTTGCATTCTTAAGTGTACAAAAACAAGCATTAAGTTTGAGACCATGCTAACCACATCAATAATTAAAAGTTTCATTTTCTGTAGCACTCTTGACACTTCATAAGAACCTTCTCCGGACAACTTCTGATATTCTAATTTATTATCATGCTCAACTGGTAACATCAACAATCTATGCAAAGTAACTCCTTTAACATTCTGTGCATCTAATCCAGTTGGAGCTGTTACCTTACAACATAAATGTGAACTAGTAAGGTTTTGAAGATAACTGGCCAAAACTTTAGTTAAAACACTTTTACCTGTCCCCGCTTGACCACTGATGTACATCAGAAGAGGTTTAAAAGATAGACACACACATTATTTTTTTCATACAACAAACCATGTTCTATCCGTTCTCTCACTTGCACATATATTTCTTTCTGTTCAACATTTACTTGTTCTTCTAAGCTTTCCAATGTAATATTCTCTTTGTGTGCTTGCTGCATTGCAATTTCGACTTCATGCATAGCAATCGCTGCTTCACTTACCAGAATTGGTTGTGCAAGAGGATCTTGACTACATGGACCACTACTTTGACTATCTTGAGAACTTTCATGTGCTTTTTCAGCTGTAATAGTCTTTTCCTATTCAACTTCATCATTCAACATTTTTAAATATGTAGGGAAAATTGTACATCCAATGCTATCTTTATATGCATTAAAAGAATCTTCGTAGCAGTCAAACTCTCAAAGTAATTCACTTTCGCTACGCAATGGTTTAAACAGTTGCGGATATGCTACATAGAAAGATTCTCGCTTATCTGGAGTTTCACAACTAAGTTTCTTGTGGTTTAAAAGATTACCCTTTGTTTGTTTTACTAAACAACCATGACATCCAACTGCTGCAAACTTTCCTTCTTTTAAATTCTGTTTAACATTTCTTTTGAAGCTGTAATGTTGAAGTACTTCATACAGACATAGCTGTTCCTGATGTTGACTCCTTTTCGGATAGCATGTGTCCAACAAATTAGGTTTGAGAATGTCTGTACTGTCTGGTTCATTTGCTGTTAGTTGTTCAATTCATTCCAATGTTTTCAACACTCTATTTCGTTTGTAGGCAAGACCTAAACTTACCCAAATGAGTCCTTGTGACTTTGAATATAAACTTGAAGAGTGCAAGTGGTCTGAACATTTATAGGATTCAATTTCTCGGTAGGAAACCATTTTCAAAGTAGAGCTGTACTATTTTTTGCTGAGGCTTTTCTCTTGTGCAATTTCTTCCCACATTTGTTTCTTCTCTGTTTTTTTCTGATTTTGTTATGTACGATGTAACATAACATGCAACAGCAATTGAGTTACCTGCAACATACTGGATGTCCATGTTAGCATTCCACATTTTTAAAATGACTGGATTGTAGTCATTGATATACTTTGAGACTTCTGTTCTTTTTAAGTTATTCTTTGGGGATTTCCGAGTTATTGTGTGCCTTACAGAAGAAAATGAAGAATTTACTCTTCCTTTCGAAATGACTGGACGGGGAAAACCAAACCGACATTTGGTGTAAAATTTACCTTCAGACTTGTATTTTCTTCTGCAATATTTTCCACCACGATGACTTTGGAAATGTAAAACTTGCTGTCTCAAGCTTCTATCGCCTCCTGCTCTTGGAATCTCACATGTCACATACTGTTCACAGAAAGACAATACTATTTCATCAGAATAATTTCAAAATGTAGGTGCATCCTTGATCCATAGTAGCATATATATATGAGGAGCACCTCTTGCTTGATACTCCTTTATCTTAAAGAAATCAGTAACTTCTCCAAGAGGTGGATTCATTTTATTGCAGACAAAAGATATCATAGCTTCAAACCTATGATTAAAATATCTGCACATATTTACAGGGTCCATTGAACACAATTCACCAGGAGTCTTTATTTCAACATTTTTTATATTGGAATTCGCTTCTCTTAGAAACTCAAGCAAATCTTCCCATGCATACTCTGCACAAACCATGTTGGTGTACCTAAGTTCCGTAACATACACTTGAGTTCTCCATGACGACGATACCAATATTCATTTGTTCAATATTGACATGCCATCAAATTGATTAACCGTGCTTCTAAATTTTCATCTGTTTCTTGAACTTTCTCCACAAATTCTTTCGCAGAAAGAAGTGATTGATGAACTCCAGTTTTAAGTATGTGGTTCACTGCATAAGACAGAGAAGAGAACTCACTTTCAAACAAAAGGTGAAACATATATATGGACCGCACAGTCAAAATCTAGGATCTCCAGAATATAATCTTGTTGACTAGATATTCTGAAGCTATAATATAGGATTCTCGGGCTCAGTCCTGTTGTGGCTAACATCCTTCTTAAACAATCGAACTTTCCAGGTGTGGGAAGGCAACGCCCGCTCCAAGATGATCCCTCTCCAGTGCGGTGTACCGCAGGGCTCATGGTTAAGCCCCACTCTTTTTAACGTGTATATGCCCCCACTGGAAGATGTGGTCACTCCTTTTGGGATCAAATTAGTCACCTACGCGGACGACACACAACTAGTCATCTTGCTTACTCAATCAGACCAGTGCTCTGAAAACCTTCAATCTTGTCTGTCAGAAATTCAAAACTGGATGAGTGAATCCCTACTCAAATTAAATGGAGCCAAAACTGAGCTTATGATTCTAGGACATAAGATGACATCTATAGCTGACTCCATTTGGCCCGCCTGTATGGGAGCACTTCCCACCCCAAAGAACGAATCAAAAGTCTTGGAGTTTGGTTCGATCAAGATCTCTCATTTAGAAACCAAGCCAAAAAAATGGCCAGCATATGCTTTGGCCTACTTCGTTCTGCACGAAAAATCCTCCCCCTCCTACCTCCACACTCGAGAAAGCTCCTCATTCAGGGACTAATCCTCTCAAGGCTGGATTATAGCAACACCCTCTATGTGGGCGCCCCAGAAGCCACCATAAATAAACTTCAACTGATCCAAAACTCAGCAGCTAGGTTGCTAACTGGTTCATCTGCTAAACTTTCAGCCAAACCTGCCCTCAGAACTCTTCATTGGTTGCCAATACGTGAGAGGATCACATTTAAATCCCTGTGCATTATGCATAAATCCTTACAGGGCAAGGGCCCCCCCATCTTGAGGAGTCTAGTGTGCCCCTACAAGGCCAACAGGGCACTCCGTTCCGACCACTGGTACCTTGCCAATGTTCCCAGAGTGAAGAGGGCTCGCACAGGAGGGCATCAATTCTCCATTAACGCAGCAACTGTGTGGAATGCCATTCCTCTTAAGATCCGAATTGAACCCAGTCACCAGAGGTTTCATAAGCTCCTTATAACCTTCCTCTTTCCTTAGGCATCCCAAAACATCATCTTCCCCACAGTATTCTCTGCTCCTCAGCGCTGGGACGCTCTCGGGTAACCATGCGCTTTATAAATCCGCTTCCATTCCATTCCATTGCAATTCCTACAGGTCGCTCATCATATTATCCACCTTCTCCAGTAGGAAACAGCTGTGGATAACAACGAGCTTCTAAGCTTTTCTCCAATACACTCATTGGAGTTCCCTGTGCTTTTTTCATTTGAAATAACTCAATGCTACTTCCTACTACTTCTTTTGAATGCAAAGGCCATATTGTGTAATGTTCATAAATCACTTCAGTCCTACACTTGTCCACTGTCTCTATTTGACCACTTGAAATTTCAGATTCATCTTCTAAACTTATTACCTGTTCATCCACTTTCAGATGTTTTTAATAAAAATTGTTCTCTATAAGATATAAGGTAGCCTTTTCAAGTTTATTAACATCCACAAATTATTGCCATATTTTCCGAATATTTGTTGGTACACTATTTAGTAAAATAAGTACTGCCTCATTTTCCCCTTTCTCTCCTGCAATAGTTTCAATATTTTTCTTAAAATCAAAAGTTAAGTACACCACTCTTCCTTTCAGCCCTCTTTGCAAGTCTGGTGGTGGCAGATTACCTGTTTTAGGTTCCATCCGAGTTATAGTTTGAAAAGGATGAACAGATTGAATTAGAACAGACGCATATGTATTCAATTCTGCCAGTTCCTCCGGAATAGCTACTAATTCTAAAGTATTATGTACTGCTCTAGCAGGCATTTTGTTCTCTTCTAATTTGTTGTAACAATATTTACATATACGTTGATCACTACCTAACTCAAAACAACCTTCCACAAACAAGTACGTTGGAAATTCTACCTACATACCATTGTTCTCCTTTTCACTTTTCAAATACAAATCAACATTCCTACTTTGACTTTCATAAGAAGTACGTTGACAACAAACACAAACAAATTTGGTATTTCAGAACAGACTACCTTACACTTTTCAATTTATTCTTCAAACTGATCAGTGCTAATTACTTTTCCATCTCCTCCTACATCTGTAATTGTCAAACTTTTACTTTCTGTGGACTGCTCTTCTGAACCAAAATATCGCATTTCAATATCATCCCACTTTTTTTGAACATTTGATTAAGAACCATATAAAAGACAAGTGTTCAGTTCACTTAAACATAATGGAGAACTTTTTACATAGTACATTTTCCGTACAAAATTCCGCATTTCTGAATGGTGTACTGCTAACATCCTCAAGTGAGGAAAAACACTTTTACAAACCTTTCTTGAAAGACAAGCCAGAGAATGCCCATACTTCTCAGTATATTTTCTTACATTAGATGGATCTAGTCCTTGTAACAACTTAATCTTCTGTGTAATACTTTTCTGTGTATAATCTTGTAGCAAATTTCGTATTATATCAATGGATTCCTGTTGAATACTACAAATACTACTACAACCCCACTTATACACAGGAGCTTGTGGACGTTTCCCTTGCACTTCTTCATCTTTTAACTCTTCTGCACATTTACCAACCATTTCCTACTCTGGAAGAGGACTCCCATCCTGAACTTCATAGCAACAACCTCCAGTATCAACTGCAAATGGTAAACTATTTTCCTGGAAGTAACTTTCCTCATTTAAAAAGGCTCACAGTAGAAGTATGTCTCCAATGATCAATAAAGATTTTGCAAAAGTTGGCTCCGTTCACAAGTCTATTTTTTCTACATTTGTCTTTCAACACTTTGCCTATTTTCTCCAATTGTTTTATTCTGTTCAAAATCAGAATGAATATCTTTTGTTTTAAATTGAAAGCAGTATCCACTATACTTTCCATGCGCTGTTTCTCTTTGAATTGCAACACTTTCTTTTTATATTTGCAGCACGTCTTCCTTAAATTCTGAAGCACTCTAGATCGAAAAAGTCTGTAATCTTAAACAGGGTTTTCAAACTTACCTGCAAGTCGTGACAAGAGCATCACACCGATTTGTGCTGACATGCTTAAGATTGGGTATCATACATCATCTTGTTAATTTCCCAGTTATGAAACAGTGCTCTGCTCACCCATGCTCATGCGATGGAGTTTCCCGACAAAGCTGCTGCATATGTTATTATTTTGTAAATTCTATTCTCATTTTAGGCAATTCTATTTAAAACCATTCTTTTTATACCATAATATAAGTTCTACTAAAGACACCATGGAGTTGCTCCTTAGACTAGAGGGCCCAGGATTGTGTTTTTTATAGCTACATTCCTCTTGAAATCTATTAGTATTAGGAAATTGATGATCATTGACACTTGACTGTATGATTTTTAGGGTACCATGTACTTTCTACATTTACACTTTTTGCACTAGGACTATATATGTTTATGTAAGACTCTAGGGCCATTGCATGAATTAAGCACTCACACTTTTGTATCTGGATTATTATGTTTATAAACTTCGATGAATTCAGATTTGATTAATCCTGCAGTTTTATATTTTCTGATTATTGTTGAAGATTGCTTTATGATTGTATTGCTTACATGGTTGATTTATTTAACCGAATAAAAGCTTTCAAACCAAGTCTGTGACACATTTCTCGAAATTGCTTTTGTCTCCGAGTAACAGATACTATTTCTTTATCATGTTTCTTTTTCCTGATTTTTGAAATTGAAGTCTGCTTCACCTTACTTGAAAAATTCTTCTGTTTGCTTTGTGTGATGTTTTTCTCGTTAAATGTTTGCAATACTTTTTTGAAAAAAAATTGTCTTCTGCTTGTAGTAGAACAAACTGTTCCTGTATTACTCGCATTTTTTAAAAATTTACGATGTTTCCTTTTGGTCAAATATATATTTTTCTTCTCTTTTCTTTTTTTTCACTTCTTCTAGGCATTTCCAAATTTTTATCCAAATAAAATAATTTCCTGAAAAACAAAAAATAGATTCAATTATTTTTCACATTTGTTCACTATATTAAAATAATAACATACAATTACAAAACTTCTACTAACGACTTCCAGACCCAGTGCTGCAACGTGACGGAGCACGACGGAGGAGCACTAGGATGACAAGTAGTACTACAGAATATGTTGCAAGTATTTATTTAATTATTTACATATACCTTTACAATTTATATGTAACTGCACTACCTCATACTTTTCACCTATCCGCCGCACCCCGCCCCCCTACAGCACTCCCCCTGCAACCCACCACAGACAACTTTATAGATAGTATTATTATAAATTGTAATCTATGTACTTAGGATGATACTATCAACCAAACGGCACACACAAAAATTACCATATGGCTGAGATACCCGCCACCCCCTCTCGACACAATCCCCAAGGATGGGAAACCGGAAACGGTTCTGAACTTTTGGAAGACGGGAGGGAGTGACCCTCCCGGCCGTATTTATTAAAATATGAAACAAAATTAAAACATTAAAATAACAGTTTCATATTATGTACAATTTCATTTCCACATCACGATGTTTGGCTAACCTTAACATATTTCTAATACAAAGGTTCTCCTAGCCGAACTAACATCCTACAAAACATTTAACTTGAAATTGTACATCCTAACTTTTAAGGGCCAACGGCAAGGTCGCAACCGGTGTCAGATCCCTAAACCAGAAATACCTCCCCCACTTGTGAGGGGCGACCGCACAGAGGCGTACCTCAAGTGCATCTACCAATTTCCCTTGACTTGACGGGGGCCCCAATGAACTCGACGCCATTTAAAGGTCGTCCGAGGACTCGTGTGAGGTGTCTAGAAGGTAGCGTAAACCCCCTCCCCACCCCACACAACTTACCACATCTGCCGTCGCAGGTGTCCTGGCCCCGGGAAATTCCCCAGGAGGGGCCCGTAGCCCCTCCTATCCAGGAAGGGGCCTTGACCGCCTTTCCTTTCCTTCCGGCGGCCCATCCTTAGAAGGGACCGCCTCCCCGTTGAGGGGCCAATGGCCACCTCCCCCGAGCGCTCCCATCCGTAATGGGTGACGCCCCCCCATAGGGATCTTCCAATTACTGCTCACCGATCATGACCTTACCGCCCGACCAAAATAAATACGACAATTTAACTAAAACTACTAAGAACAACCCTAACTATTTCACGTATGATTACCGATCAACACTAGTGCAAAATCACTTTATTGGAAGAACATACTGTAAATGACCATTCTTTATTGCATACTCAAAATAACACGACAATCATCACAACCTGTAAGAAATAGAGTTACCACATCTAAACTTTATTTAAAACAACTGGCTGTCCTCAGGGGCTGGTGGGTGGGTCAAAATTGGCTCTTTGTTCCGTCTCGAGCTCACGTGCAGCGGGGAGGTGCAGCTTCAGAGCACAGGAACAAGAGGATGCTTTCTTGGCTTGTTGCTCCTTTTATCCGTCTTCGGGCGGGCGTAAACCCGCCTCCGCCTGCCTCCCTGGGCGTGGCCGGCCGCATCAGTGTCTAGGACAACCCACTCTAGGGCGGGAAAAAGGCGCGCCCCGGCTACGCCGCTTCGGGCATACCAGCCGAGACTCGCCTCCCGCCCAAGATGGCCTCCCGGGGGGATCGAGGTACTCCACCATACGTTCGGGGGGACCGAATGGTCGCCCCTTTCCATATGGCTGAGATACCCGCCACCCCCTCTCGACACAATCCCCAAGGATGGGAAACAGGAAACGGTTCTGAACTTTTGGAAGACGGGAGGGAGTGACCCTCCCGGCCGTATTTATTAAAATATGAAACAAAATTAAAACATTAAAATAACAGTTTCATATTATGTACAATTTCATTTCCACATCACGATGTTTGGCTAACCTTAACATATTTCTAATACAAAGGTTCTCCTAGCCGAACTAACATCCTACAAAACATTTAACTTGAAATTGTACATCCTAACTTTTAAGGGCCAACGGCAAGGTCGCAACCGGTGTCAGATCCCTAAACCAGAAATACCTCCCCCACTTGTGAGGGGCGACCGCACAGAGGCGTACCTCAAGTGCATCTACCAATTTCCCTTGACTTGACGGGGGCCCCAATGAACTCGACGCCATTTAAAGGTCGTCCGAGGACTCGTGTGAGGTGTCTAGAAGGTAGCGTAAACCCCCTCCCCACCCCACACAACTTACCACATCTGCCGTCGCAGGTGTCCTGGCCCCGGGAAATTCCCCAGGAGGGGCCCGTAGCCCCTCCTATCCAGGAAGGGGCCTTGACCGCCTTTCCTTTCCTTCCGGCGGCCCATCCTTAGAAGGGACCGCCTCCCCGTTGAGGGGCCAATGGCCACCTCCCCCGAGCGCTCCCATCCGTAATGGGTGACGCCCCCCCATAGGGATCTTCCAATTACTGCTCACCGATCATGACCTTACCGCCACAGGCCGGATAGTTGACCGGCTATCCGGACCCCCCACAACAACTCCTGACTAAAGGTCATGTTTTAAACTCTTTAGCCAAGCTATGAGGTCTCCTATGAGTAACTCATTCCCCACCCGGGACAAATGGACCCCATCACCCAGGTACATACTGTCCCCCTTAATACAACCATGTGGAATAGAATGCAGTGTACTTGAACGAAACAATCTACCCAATTTATTATTTACTTTCTTCACTGAGTGATTTAGAGCAGAAACCGAATTCGCCCCCCGCCACACTTTCCATGGAATCATATGGGACCATGCAATTGTGCACCCTGGAACTCTTCTCGCCAACCAACTTACAGTGGAGAGCATTGCCTCGAGAAGAAGTCGTCTACCAGTGGCCACCAAATCGTTGCCCCCAAGATGGACTATGATTATAGACGGCGGTGACCTTGTCCGCCCTAACAAACCCTCGAAAAAGAATTGAAACTGGTCAATACAGAGCCCGCCCCTTCCGTAGAAGGTCACCCTGTACCCGTATTCCCCAGCCATGTGAATCATGTCACCTGCTTTGAATACGTCCGCGGCACGCCTCACGTATGAGTGGCCCACGACCCACACCACTTTTTCCGCAGCCGGTGATGTCTGACCGCTGGTTCCCAGGTGTCGGGTCGACTGCACAGTCCGCCCCACCTCGTGAGCTTGCGAAACTGTAAACCAAACAAAAACAAGAAGCGTGAGTACATCATTACAGCTTCACAACATGTGCAACCGCACATACTTTTTGTAACAATTCGAGGACCAACGCCCCAGAAGTTTCACTTTTTCCACACTCAGACCCCTGGCTGTAGCCTCAGTAGCAGCCCCTATCCGAAAGGAATGGGTCCCGAACTCGCCGGGGTTCAAGCCCGCGGCCGAAATTGACATCGCAAGCGCCCGCTGGAACTGAAACCTCGTCAGTGGGGTGGCGTCAGCGTGTCTCAACAAGGTTCCCCCCCATGATGCCACCCTCTGCGCCAAATATTCATCTACGCAAACAACAGGGCACATGGGAGACCCGGGAATCCTATGTATGATTATGCAGTCCCCAATCCATCCTGATCGGTCTTGGACCTGACAAACGAGACAGTCATCGTCTCCCCCTTAACCTGAATGTGCTCTCGGCACAGTCCCCCCACCGTATCCTGCTTGTTCCTCACCACCAGTTCGCTTACCCGCATAGCCCCATGGAATGCTAGCGCAAAAGCGGCTCGGAATAACACCGTTTCATACCGGGATGAACATGTCGCAGGGAGTACAGAAAACAACAGGGCCAACCTATCCAGGCCTATCGGGTGTCTCCGATCTACTCTGCGACCCTCCAGACGTTGCCACCCACGTAGCGCTTTCTGCACCACGAAAGACGCTGTCGGGTCCCGGATCCCATGAGCCATTGCCATAAAGGAAATGGCGGCCCGATGCCTCTGGGCCGTAGCTACTGATTTGCCTGCCCGATGTAGAGACAGCAAAAATTTTACGACAAGCTCTTCCTGGCCCCAAAGCTCCCCCCTAGCAGAACCCAAAAAGGACCAATAGGAACGAAACGCCCCTTCGTATGCCTTCCTTGTCCTGGGTGCTAAACTCTCTCCCACGAGGTTTTGTAGTTCGGGGCACCAAGAGACCAGAGAGCTTCGGGAAAGGGTGCCGCCACCCGGTCCGCTGTGGGCAGAAAACCCCAGAAGGCCTGCATACGGAAACGAGAAAGTGCATCAGCCGCTTGATTCAACACCCCCGGGACATGTCGCGCCCTAAAGAGCACATTCAACTGCATACACAATAACACAATTTCCTTGAGCAGTCTCAGAATCCATTTGCAACGTGCCGCCTGACTATTGATACACTCAACCACGGTCATGTTATCAGACCAGAACACCACAGAGTGATCCCGGAACCCCTCAGGCCATGTTTTCAGGGCCACCAAAATGGGGAAGAGTTCGAGAAAAGCAATGTTACTCGTCAGCCCGCACTCGTGCCACCATGACGGCCATTTTGAGCCGACCATTGCGTACCGAATATGGCGCCAAAACCTATACTCCCCGCCGAGTCTGTCCACAGCCCCAGCTCCTCGGAGGACACCGCCGGTTTATTCCAGACAATTCGACCATTGAAATCCGCCAAGAATGCCAGCCAAATGCGCATGTCCTGGCGAATCTCTGCCGAGAGCCTCGTGCGGTGGTGTCCCTCCTTCAGGCCGACCATGGCTTGTGCAATCGAGCGGGAAAAGGGGCGGGCCATCGGCATTACTCTGAGGGCAAAATTCAACTGGCCCACTGTTTGTTGCAATTGATGCAGGTTTACCTTAGACACTCGAATACATGTTTCAAGGGATGCCCTGAATTTTAACACTTTTTCTTTGGGTAACCGAAAACAACCTTCCTCCGAGTCGAGCTCGATCCCCAGAAACTCGAGTGAAGTCGAGGGGCCAACAGTCTTACCTGGTGCCAATGGCACACCAAAATGCTTCATTAAGGCACAAAATTCATTTAAAGCCTGTCCACATTCCGGGTCCCCGGCTGTCCCCAGGAACAGAAAATCATCGAGATAATGCATAACATGCTGAAAACCCGTTCTTCTTGTGAATACCCATTGTAGAAAACAACTGAACTTTTCAAAGTAAGCACAAGATATAGAGCATCCCATTGGCATACATTTATCCATATAATAGCGGCCCTGAAACATGAAACCAAGAAGACGCTGATCGTCTGGGTGTCCGGGAGCAACCGGAACGCTGACTCGATGTCTGATTTTGCCATCAGCGCCCCGGGCCCCAGGCGATTCAACATGGCGACGGCCTCATCGAAAGATGCGTACTGCACCGAACACACTTCCGGGTCTATCGCATCATTCACGGAAAGACCTCGTGGAGCTGACAAGTTATGTATTAGCCTAAACTCACCCGGGTCCTTCTTGGGGACCACCCCTAATGGGGAACAAACAAAGTTAGGAACTGGTGGAAAATCGAATGGACCGGCAACCCGCCCTCGAGTCACCTCCTTCCCAATCTTTACCCGTACCACTGCCGTATGCTGCAGGACCGACAGTTGGTTCTTACAACTTGCTTCACCCCGAAAATCCCCCACTGGAATGCGGAAACCATATGAAAAACCGTCTCGCAGCACCCCAGCGGAGACATGGTCCGGGTATTCGTTGAGCCAAGGAATCATTGCCATGGTATCAATCGGGGTAGGTAAAGGCACCCCTCGGACTATTTCAGACCTGTTTGGCGCTTCCCCTACCACCGTTATCACCCGTTTTGGCTCTGCACATGGTCTCAGGATGGGAGGATTGTCCACACCCCCCACATTCATGTCTAAACTTGCATGACCCTTGGGGCCTTGTACATTTTCCCCTGTTAAAATTCCAACAAATCCCCCTTTTACCTGCGTTGCCACTCGACTTCGAGTGGTGCTCGTTACCTGCACCCGTCCGAAAGGGTGTCCCAGAGGATTGGCGGGAAGACTCACCCCCGTTACTCCCCGACAATGGTACTTTTAACATGCCTGAATTCTCCATTTTCTGCCAAGAAATGGAGTCATAACAATCCCATGTTAGAGCTGGGTCGTGCTCCTTAGCCTTCCTAAAAAGATTGTCATAACAAAACCACTGATTGCCCTCGTATGCTAGAGAATACTCCATGATACGTGTCTGGTAAATAGGCAACTCCGTCAACAATTCAGGCCTCCGCTCACCCATAATGGAGGTAAAAATGCCAAACGCTCTGCCCCAAGTACCTATGTTTTCGTCTACCTTAAAGACGGCCATTTTTGCGCGCCAAACACTCGGATGCATAAGCTCTTTCTGGCCCTTCACATGCTCCATCTCGTAATGATCAGTAAGCAAAGAAAACATATTCACATATTTATCGGCCCAAATCTTTTCCTTAATTTCAAGTGGAACATGCTGGGCCACTTTCTCCCTTCGTGAGGGTACAGACCCCTCCCCCGCAATCGGCAGTAGCCGCTTACCTGCACTAGGTGCTGTACTTGCCGCCGAACTCGCGCCTGCTGCAATCTCAGCCACCGGAACCTGTGGGGGAACAGAAGATGGTGCCTTCGCAGCCTCTCTAGATTCCCGCAGTTGTCTCATTACTGCCCTGGCATCATCAGCCGTGGTGCCCTCACTATCTTTTCCCAACCACGCTGCCAGTTGTGCCGCCAACTCGGGAGGCATATCCTCTCCGTTCACGGGGGTGACTACCACGGGGATTGGACGCCCATCCTTCGGAACCGGGGTAGGCTCCTCTATCGGTGAATCGGGAACCGGGGCCTCCCCCCCAGGTGCCCCCCTCCTGGACCTCTTGCCTCTCCCGCTAGGGACTACTCCCGGCAATGCTGGTCCGACGATCCGCTTCGGTCCTCCCTCCTCATTCTTTACCGCCATCTGCTTCTTCAAATCGGCTACTTCCTTTATGAGCATGCGGAGCATCTGATCGGTCCCGACCCGCTTTCCGACCTTCTTGCCCGGCATTCTTAAACGAAGATATCTGTAAAATAAAGACAAAAATTACAACGCTCAAAATTGGCTCTTCGTTCCGTCTCGAGCTCACGTGCAGCGGGGAGGTGCAGCTTCAGAGCACAGGAACAAGAGGATGCTTTCTTGGCTTGTTGCTCCTTTTATCCGTCTTCGGGCGGGCGTAAACCCGCCTCCGCCTGCCTCCCTGGGCGTGGCCGGCCGTGTCAGTGTCTAGGACAACCCACTCTAGGGCGGGAAAAAGGCGCGCCCCGGCTACGCCGCTTCGGGCATACCAGCCGAGACTCGCCTCCCGCCCAAGATGGCCTCCCGGGGGATCGAGGTACTCCACCATACGTTCGGGGGAACCGAATGGTCGCCCCTTTCCATTATTAGCCTAACAATTTGTTAACAACTTCGCAAACATAACATTGCACCCAGGGCTTTAAGTGGGGTGGATGTCTATGGGGGGTCTGAGCACCAGCACTTTATTATTGGGGGCCTGAAAACGTGTCTTTATAGGGCTCTATTTTCGGGTCTCGCAAAGCTAATACGTTTTTTTACTTTGCTCACTACTGAGAAGTGCAGACATCATGCCAAGTAACTCGCATTGTAGGAAAAGAAAAATCCTTTAAAGAGAGACATTTTCTCTCAGGATTTCCCTTCTCTTTTTACAACACAGGAGCAACATCACTGTGGGGTGATTAGCAGACAGACCACCAGGCATGCAACACTCATTGCCTCGGACTCTTTGGGACAGCTTCCCAGGTGCACACACAGACCCACACCCGAGCACTTCACAGGTTTTCAAAATACAATTTTTTTGTAAATGAGACTCTGTTCTTTTTCACCCCTTTTTACAGCCCCTACATCCCCACTCTGCCTATTGATGAAAGAATTAGGCTCCCCCCGAAATGTTGCTCTGGTTGCGCCTCTGGAAATGACCACAAGCAGGCAAATCCAGCATGATCTTGCTCTGACCTTACACACTGTCTGGTTTTAGTGCGACGAAAACACACGCTTTCCTGGCTCACTTAGTTCTCAAACCCCCTCTTTAATATAAAGATAAAAGCTTTGCAATTACTTTTATGTTCCTATACTGTACTTCACATGGAAATATAGAACTGCAGGTTCTCACCACCCCAAATTAGCTCTCTGGTATACTTTCTCAAATGTAAGAAGTACAGGTATTTAGTATCTGTCAGTCACGGACACTTTAAAGCAGTTTTCCTATATACAACTCGATAAAACGTTGTTTCAAAATTAACGTCTTACACTGAGAAGCTCCTTTACATTTCTTTCACTAGATGTACCTTTGTTTAAAACACCACCAGAGAAGGGTGCTGAAGTATGCTCCACATAGAGCAACTCAAAGCTTTATTGTTCTTTATAAGAAACATCTGCCTGTCAATACTTATCACCAACCTCTTCGACCCCTTAAGAGGCTGGATGGATGAGTATAATACACCATATTTAGGATCAGGGCAGAAGGTGCACGGAAATAAGAACGTCTAGTTGAATAAAGGCGAATGGATGCATGGCCAGATGGATGAATGGATAGGTAAATGGATGGATGTATCAATGTACGGATGGAAGGATAAATGAATGCATGGACCAGTACTTAGGATAAACGGGTGGTCTGATAGATGCTTAGGATTGGTTCGGGGACAGATGTATCTATGGATATATAGGCGTATGGCTAAATGAATGTCACAGTGCTTACCATAGGCGAGTTGACTCATAGATGCTTAAGATAAGTGCAGGAACAGATGTATGTATGTATGTATATAAGTAGGAATGTATGCATCAATTAAAATATGGTTGGATGGCGCAGTGCTTAGGATGGATGAATGCTGGGCTTTAATTAGGCTGGGTCTGAGGACAGGCACAAATTTTCAGGGAGCCTCCAAACGGGTCTCTTTCGGTCTCTATTTTTGGCCCTCGCAAAGATAGTCAGTTTTTTTTCTTCTTTTTATTGCATTTGAGTGAGAACATGCACATCGCCTTTAAAGTATATTTTTTTCTGAAAGTAGCATAATTGGAGGGGATTTTCTAAAGCACACAATGCTACTTATCTTGATTTAGACCAAGCCCCTACTTGCATAGCCCACACCACTTTAAGAGGTTTTCCTCCCCTTTTAGTGCATCCCCAGTTTTGTTTTCCAACTTAAAACCCTGACTACACCATAGTATCAAAGAAATAGTTTAAGCTTCCATTGAAATCTACAATGGCACCAAGTTTCATAATTTGCCATTAACGCTGGCAGCCTTCTAACACAGAGCAAAAGTGTCAATCAGCACGAAGATTTGTTATCCACAGAAATGTTGTATAATTTGTGTAGCTGTCTGCTGGAACACTCATCACCAAAAGGTATTAAAACATGGGAATTTGTCAGAAAAACATATACCATACCATAAAACCTATGAATCATTTTATGGTATGGTATATGCTTTTCTGGCAAATTCCCCTGCCACTACACCACCCTCTTCCCCATCCTTCCTTAACCTTACAAAATTAAAAGAAAGAGCCCCAGCAAACATACTAGACCCACTATAGCAATACAGGAACTTAATTTCAACAACTGTCTGCCGGAACGCTCATCAGCAAAGCATATTAAAACAAGCAAATTTGCAGGTAAAACATATACCATGCCATAGGGTCCTTTATAAGTGCTCCCAGTGGTACTATATCACCTTTACTAACTCAACATCTGCACGTTACTAAATTCTGTGTTTTAATGACCAACATACCCACATTCCCCACACCCACCCCTGTCCTTGCTTAACCATACCAAATCAAACAGAAACTCCCACCATTCCAAGTAGCGCCTCTATACCCATATACAGGTGTGTGCCGGAACACTTATCAACAAAAAGTATTCAAACATGCAAATTGGCGGGTAAAACATAAACAATCTCATAGCACGGTTTATAAATGGGCCCAGTGGCACTAGATTACCTTTACTGCCTAAACATGTCCAAATTGCAAATATCCGTGTTATAATCAGCAACATTTCCCACCTCCCCCACCCCCACCCCTGCCCTTGCTTAACCTTATGAAATCAAACAACGAAAAGAGCACTCCCGTTAGCACCACTATAACCATACATAGACTTAATGTCAACAGGTGTCTGCCATAACGCTCTTCAGCAAAAGCTATTAAAATCTTAAATTTTGCAACTAAAACATACACCATACCATAACACAGTTTATATATAGGCGCAGTACAACTACACTACCTCCACACCTGCCTTTGCTTAACTTTACGCAATAAAAAAAAAGAACCCCAGCACACGTAGAAGCGCCACTACAGCCATACAGAGGCTTAATTTCAACAGATGTCTCCCAAAACGCTCATCAGCAAAACGTATTAAAACATGCAAATTTCCAGGTAAAACATAGACCATACCATAGGACGCTGTATAAGTGCTCCCAGTGGTACTACATCACCTTTAGTAGCTCGACATCTGCACATTACTAAATTCTGTGTTTTAATGACCAACATACCAATCTCCCCGACACCCATCATGGGCCCTTGCTTAACCATACGAAATCACACAGAAACCCCCACCATGCCTAGTAGCGCCACTGTGCCGATACACAGTGTTAATTTTAACAGGTGTATGCCTGAACACTTATCAGCAAATAGTATTCAAACATGCAAATTGGCCGGGTAAACATAAACCATCCCTTAGCCCTGTTTATAAATCGGTCCAGTGGAACTACATTACCTTTACTAGCTACACATATCCCCTTTGCAAATGTCCGTGTTATAATCAGCAACATACCCACCTCCCCCACCCATGCCCTTGCTTTACCTTACGATATTAAACAAAGAGCACCAGCACTCCCGTTACCGCCACTATAGCCATTCATAGACTTAAAGTCAACAAGTGTCTGCCGGAACGCTCATCAGCAAAGGATATTAAAACCTGCAATTATGCAACTAAAACATACACCATACCATAAGAAGGTTTATATATAGTTGCGGTACCACCACCCCATCTCCACACCTGCCCATCCTTTACTTTATGCAATAAAAGAAAGAGCCCCAGCAAAAGTAGCAGCGCCACTATACTCATACAGAGGCTTAATTTCAACAGATGTCTCCCGAAACGTTCATCAGCAAAACGTATTAAAACATGCAAAATTGTGGGTAAAACATATACCATGCCATAGGACACTTTATAGGTGCTCCCAGCAGTATTACATCACCTTTACTAGCTCAACATCTGCACGTTACTAAATTCTGTGCATTAATCACCAACATACCCACCTACCCCACACCCACCCCCACCGCCACCCTTGCTTAGCCGTACAATCAAACAGAAACCCCGACCATTCCTTTTACCTCCACTATACCCATACACAGGGTAAATTTTAACAGGTGTCCGGACAGAACACTTATCACCAAAAAGTATTCAAACATGCAAATTGGCAGGTAAAACATAAATCATCCCATAGCACGGTTTATAAATGGGCCCAGTGGTACTACATTACCTTTACTAGCTACACATGTCCACATTATAAATGTCTGTGTTATAATCTACGTATATCCACCACAGGGACATAGCCAAACAAGTAGTATCACTTATAATCACATGTAATTCTTTAATGTCAACAAAGTCATACAGAAAATATACTGCACATTTTCATTTCTTTTTTATCTCTCACACATTTATAAAACATCTCTTCTAAAGAAGCACTCCCCAACCACTTCTATTCAATAAGAACACACAATAATTAATATGTTTACTACCATATATTTTAGGTTGTCTACCTTGTTATTATTCACTAGTCAGAAACTAATAAAACTATTATCTATACCCAAATGCAAACCAGAAGCCACGTTCATAATATATCTCAACCTATCATGAAATGATTCAAACTATCCATACATATAAAAGGCACGTATCACTTTCACTATCTCCATCTCCTCTCCATGTAATCTCCAAACACTCTAGACAGCCTCACAGTACAACAACCTACCTTGACTTACATTAAAATCTACCTCTCACTTAACATTTCTGGGTTTTGTATTATCGCTTTTAACTTAATAACACATACATCTCCTACCACCAGCCCACAATTTTTACAAAAAGTATAATTTGCAAACGTGCAACAATTTGTTTATCTCTCCCGAATACATTACAAACCCAAATTAACGCTGTACCTCATTTTCAAAACCATACAGTCCTTTAGAGATGACAATCTACACTTCTTCTTTGTGAAAAATTCGTAAACATATATAAAGTACTTATTTAACAACAGGTCAAACTTTATGCATATTTTATAACCAATATCAAACACCACACTTCACTAACACTGTATTATTTTGAAATAAATAATACTTTCAAACTTAAAAACATCACCTCAAAAACGAAATCACTACTACAGAACACATAACACACCTTGTTCATTTCTAACCCACCTTTGTAGTTGGTATGCAGATTTCAAATGTCACACATGCATACAATTTTTTCTTTGTCACATAGTACATGTAAAGCACTGATTTCATCAACAATGGAACCAGTAATGGCACAATTTCTCTGTTGCTCCACACATAAATAAATGTAAAGAACACATCAGAATACTTAATTCTTTCAATAACATTCCAAAACTGATCTCCATTGGTTAATTTAGAATTTTCCATACGAAAAACTACTTAGTATTCTGTGCCACATACAGGTCACAAGTTCAATCTAATTTATCACCACACTTTCTGGAACATTCTACGACACCGGTAGGTTAAAAGTTCATCAATTTTTTTTAACCTAACGATATAGTTGTGCAACATTTTATCGAACATTTAAAGGCAAGTGCAGGTTAAAAGTTTACTATAGGGGGTCAGTAGTTCATCACCTTTATCCCCAACTCCAGCAGCACCTCAACGTGCTTTCCACTTTAGAAATACCTAATTCATTTGATTTGTGCAAATTTACCTTCACACTCCCTATATAACACCCTCTATACACCATACGCAAGTTACACTGTTCGAAACAAAAGTTCCTCTGAGTAGGTATAACTACATGCTGACACTACTTGGACAGATGTGGCACAGGGGCTAGAGCACATGACTTCACAGCATATGACACACAGTTTGGGCTCACGCTTTCATCCCTAAGTCTGGCAGCACCTCATCTTAGCAGCATGAGACTCGAGAAAGTACCTTGCATATTTTCCGTACCCAAGGACTTTTCAGACCAGTTCAGGTCAGTAGTACATCCTTGTAGGTATAAACAGGCATGGGGACTCGAGGCAGCACCATCAATTTCTTTTGCGGGTCACGTCCTGCACTGACCCCAACCCCCGCTACTTTCTTGCATTGCATCAAGAACGTCCCTCAGCCATACTCACCTGGGAGCAACCAGTGCATCCTGGGTACTGAAGTCCGCTGACTTTCTAGGACCGGCTGGAACATCACCTGAGTGAGGGGCGGAGCTAACACTATGCACCTATCAGAGTGCGGTTGGGTGTATTTCCTTTGCAGGACGCCGGGACTTCCTATACACTCACCGCAGGCGCTGACAAAGGCCAATCCGGCCTAAATGCATTCGCCATTTTTAAGAAATAAAGGGTGTTGTCTTGCAAATCCCCTTTGTGGCTTCTGCTTCTTTCGCTGAGAGGAGGTGTTTTCTTCATCAATTTCACACGTGTGCCAGAAGCGCGTTCAGAAGCTCACTCACCACTTGTGGCCTGGAGAATCTGGTCCTTGCCTCGGCACTGCCTGTTTCTTCATTCTCATGAATATCTCCAGGCTCGCCGGCAGTCCAAGCAATCTGAAGCGGCTAATTGAGACATTTGCCTCGGCCAGGGCGGGCTGCATTGTCCTCCCGCCCCTGTGAATT
Source organism: Lissotriton vulgaris (assembly GCF_964263255.1). Lineage (NCBI taxonomy): Eukaryota > Metazoa > Chordata > Amphibia > Caudata > Salamandridae > Lissotriton > Lissotriton vulgaris. The sequence goes on from NW_028253150.1 coordinate 103,160, forward strand.
TTGCCATTTGGACTTACGGTTAGTGAGGCATGGGGACTCTAGGCAGCACCATCAATTTCTTTTGCGGGTCATGTCCTGCACTGACCCCAACCCCCGCTACTTTCTTGCATTGCATCAAGAACGTCCCTCAGCCATACTCACCTGGGAGCAACCAGTGCATCCTGGGTAATGAAGTCCGCTGACTTTCTCGGACCGGCTGGAACATCACCTGAGTGAGGGGCGGAGCTAACACTATGCACCTATCAGAGTGCGGTTGGGTGTATTTCCTTTGCAGGACGCCGGGACTTCCTATACACTCACCGCAGGCGTTGACGAAGGCCAATCCGGCCGAAATGCATTCGCCATTTTTAAGAAATAAAGGGTGTTGTCTTGCAAATCCCCTTCGTGGCTTCTGCTTCTTTCGCTGAGAGGAGGTGTTTTCTTCATATATATATATATATATCTATATATATATATATATATATATATCTCACCTACTGGCGGTCGCCATATATATATATATATATATATATATATATATATATATATATATATATATATATATATATATGGCGATCGCCAGTAGGTAGTTATAGTTAGGATTTTTTTCAATGCTAAATCTCAAAATTCTATTTGGAATAACTTTGGGGTCGGTTGACGTATCTGCCTGAAAAAAAATTCAAATTTGCCTCGTCGAGCTCCGGTCCTTCCCTTAAAGTTTGGGGGGGATTCGTGAAGCGGGGGCCGAGATAAAAGGGGGGTCCCAAAAGCGTGTTTTCCCCATGTTAATTTCCATAGGGTGGTCGAACTCACTTTTAGCCCGAACGGCTGAATGGATTTCCACCAAACTTGGCAAAATTGTAGGGACTGGTAGCCTGATGTGCCTTTGCTATGTCTCAAGATATGTGCTCCAGTGGTTTTTGAGTAATTTAGGTTAAAAAACATATATATATCTATAAGCGCGCCCCGGTACGCGCACCAGGACGCGTACCGGGCGCGCCACGCGAGGTGCGCATGGAAGACTGATTGGATCTCGGGTGTCTGTAAACATTCGAAACAGTCCGGAGCGGCCACCATCTTGTGTCTCTGTAAAATTGAGACACAAGAGGTGGCAAAAACAAAGGGGGAAATTAACAAAAGGGGGCAGAGTAGACCCCCCGACCCCCCCGACCCCCTAGGTTTGATGTGGGGGCCAAAAAAGGGCCCCGCGGGGCAAAAAAATGTTTTTTCATTTTTTATTTTCACTGCCGGAGCGCCCGGTTCGCGCACCGGGGAGCGTACCGGGGAGCATACCATGGGGAAAAGAGAATGACAGTTTCAAAAAAAATTAGCTGTTTTTAAAAGAAAATCTTTTTGTTGTTTTTTTTTTGATTAAGTACCTACATGTAGAGACTTAGGGGCAGATTTACAAGCCACATGGGCCACTTTTGCATCACTTTTCTCATGTTAAACGTGACGCAAAGGTGGCGCAAGGGGCTTGTAAATCTTCCCCTTAAATTGTTGTTTTCCTCTCACTCCACTCCCACACTCACCTTCTTTCAGTCCCCCTGCTTTACTTCCCTTCCGCTCTCTTCCCTTCATTCGCTCCCTCAGTAATTCCTCTTCTCTCACTCACCTTACTCCACTTCACTCACTCCTTCTCTCACTTTCTCTGTCCTCTCACTTTCTCACTCCTCTTCCCTCATTCCTTCTATCTCACCCTCACTCCCTCTATCCTTTCACTCTGTCACTCCCCCTTCACTCACCCTCACTCACCTTGCATTCCTCACTGTAATCAACTCACCTTTACTCACTCCCCTTCTGTCATTTGTTCAATCAGTCTCTTTCTCCCTTTCATTCAGTCATTTCATCCAAACAGTTATGCAGTACACATTCATTTTAAAAAAGAACAACACAATATGTAAGGAATATAGCTCCTTTTGTAGAATTGGAGGTAGTTCTAAAAAGAACTGTTTTTTTTCTTTTTTAGTTTTTAAATTTTTTTTTACTTTTTCCGAACATTTTTAAATTTTTTTGGTATTTTTTTCAGAACAAAAACAAAACTAGGGAATGCAAAACTGTTCAACAGGAGCAAAAAAAAGGGGGGAAAATTAGGGCTGAGGGGCGCAGCGGTGTTCCTCCCTCTTTCTAACAATCAGCTCAATGCTCTGCTCTCCATAACAGAGCAGTTGGTCACACTGCTTACAACGAATTGTAATATCTGCAAAAACAGGCTGAATATTTGGGATCATCACTGCTGGTCTTCCTCTCACCGATGATGTTGAAGCTCCGGTGGAAGTGGAGGGGCCATCGGGTGGTGGATTGCGAGCCAGGGCCCTGGTGCTCTCCTGTGCATAATTAATCAGGTGCCTCCTCTCAACATGCCTGATTAAAGTAGCATTCACAAAACTATACTTCCGGGTGGGATCCCCACGTGATAAGACAGTGTCACAAATTTTACAGGTGACTTTGGCTGCATTGCATTTTTTCTCCCCCTCTAGAAATGAGAAACACTTCCATATGAAGTGGTCCTTCACTTTTCTCTGTGGGGGGGCCTCAGGCAGGAATCCATCCGAAGAGTCTGAGGACTGGTCCTGGGAAGGGTTCTGGGAACCAGACATGGTTGAATTAGATTTTTTTGCAGGAACAGACAAGAGGTGTTGTCTCAGCAAAAACATGTTGTGAGGGAAATGGGTGGGGTGTTTCCCTACTTGTGAAAAAAAACTGTTATTAACCAATGAAAAGTGTTATTTTCAGGTCACATGACCCGACGTGCTTACGCTACGCGCCCCGGGGCGCGCCCACGGGCGCGTCGCGTAAATGCGTCGGACGCTTACGTTGCGCGATCGTATTCGCTCGAGTGCTTCCGGGTGCGCTTACGCCGTGTGTATCACGCGGCTACGCCATACGTCACGATTATGTTTTCGTTCGCGATATTGGCGCTTACGGGACGCTCCCCGGTGCGAGCCCCGGGGAGCTTCATAAAACTACGCTTTCCGGGGCGCTCACCGGGGCGCCCACCGGGAGCGCTCCAAGGCAAAAAAAAAATTGTAGGGACTGGTAGCTTGATGTGCCTTTGCCATGTCTCAAGATATATGCTCAAGTGGTTTTTACAAAAATTAACTTTGAAAAAAATATATATTGGCCTACATTGGGCTATATATATGTTAGAGCCCAAATGTAGCCCAATGTAGCCCAATGTAGGCCAAAGATGGCCACCAGAGACAGAAAAAAACAAATGTAGCCCAAATATCAGCCAGATGTAGCACAAATATAGCCCAATGACAGAATGTCCCAGAGTGTTCTAAAGAACAACTAGAGCGCTAACAGTCTTACATATAAACTGAGACTTATAGTTAGGAATTAGCATTTAAAAAACCTTTGAAATTCACTGAAAAAAACATAGGTTTCACACCAGTTATAGTTAGGAATTAGCATTTAAAAAAACTATTAAATTCACTGAAAAAACCATAGGTTTCACATCAGTTATAGTTAGCTGGAAATTTTACTGACATAAAACCATTGAAATTCCCACGTTATAGTTAATTGGACTCACTATAACTTGCGCGTGGAATGCACTGCTGATAACGTCACATATTACATCACTCATGACATGGTCAGTGACATCACTCATGACCAGTAATTTCCAGCTATAACTGGTGTGAAACCTATGGTTTTTTCAGTGAATATATATATATATATATATATATATAGACAAATCAGCTCATCTCAGCTTCTCTGCATTCCGCAGCAGGCAAACATGCACACTAAGCCGGTAACGAAGGAGACGGACCACCACGTACAGCAAGATGTTATTTATTGCGTTACCACAGAAAACAGCTACACGTTTCGGGCCAAGTCGCCCTTGTTAACACACACATATATATATAGTATAAATGCAATTTTTTTGTAAAAACATAACAATTTACTCAAATTTGTTCTATACATAAACTGCCAATCAAGCCTTAGTAGCTCCGTCCCGAAACTGTAAAACCTTTGACTCAAAGTATTGTGATTCAACCAGTCAGTAGCATCATTTTCATAAGGATTAGACAGCCCATCATTTCAAAACACCTTTGTTATCTCCAGATCCTACCTGGCTACCCTCCTCTCATTCTTGCTGCTAATGGTATAGGCCTTTATTGTTTGTCCTCTCTAAAGAATGCTGATTCCCTTTACATGGGGCTACCCCCTATAGATGCTTCAAGAAATACATAGTAATACATTTGCAAATAAATTGGCTGCCCAGTAGCACCTGTGACTAAAAGTAGATAGTAATTGTCACAACAATATACCTACCCTGTTGTTAATGATGACAGGTCATGAGCGGAGAGAAAACACCAGAGAAATAGGATTCCAATAGGATTGGAGTACGTAGCCTTTGGGAATGGTACAGGTAGTCATCAATATAATAATTATTTGGCTACAATAATGGTCAAGAAAAGGGTAACGGTGAAAATTAGGGAAAAGGTATACATTTGAGTAACGGTAAAATAAGGTAAGAGTCAGATACAATGAAAAACATAAGGTACAGAACATCTCCACCAGACTCGTCCTCTGCATCCCCCGGCATAAACACATCAGCTAACACCTAGGAAGACTTCACTGGCTCCCTGCGGAGAAAAGGGTCACATTCAGAATCCTCAATCACGCCTACAAATGCCTTCACAGCAATACCAAAGGGAATGATTGACGGAGTGTTGAACAATGCAAGCACTCACCCCTAGTCAACTGATCTGGGTTTATTCCACCATCATTCTTTATCTCACTCCGCCACTTCAGTTCGGACATGACCATATGCAAATCAGTCTGACCCTGTGCCTCATGGGAACAGTCCAGCCGGAGCTGCCAAGCCATGTCTTTCCTGGACCGAAAACAAGCATCCTGGGACCGGTTTCTGGCTAATCAGCCGTCATCAGCCAGGCTAACTTGAATCCAGTGGCAAAGTGAGCAAGGGACTCACATCTGGGCATACCCTGCAACTTAGAATGAACAAAGCAATACCAAATGGGATGATGGACGGAGTGTTGAACAATGCAAGCACTCACCCCCAGTCAACTGATCTGGGTTTAATCCACCATCAATCTTTAGCTTACTCCGCCACCCCAGTTAAGATATGGCCATATGCAAATCAGTCTGACCCTGTGCCTCATGGGAACAGTCCAGCCCAAACTGCCAAGTCATGTCTTCCCCGGACCGGAAACAAGCATGCTGGGACCAGTTTCTGGCTTCACAACTACGGACCAAAACACCTCCATGACAGAATCAACATCCACGTACCCAAAAGAACATCCAATCTTCCAAACTCTCACTGGCCGAAACCCAGCCCATCCACAGAGCAGGCGGAAGATTCTTCTCTCAAATCGAAGCCAAGACCTGGAATGAGCTACCAGCAGACATCAGATGCGCCCCCTCCCTGAACACCTTCAGGAAGACCCTCAAGACCTCGCTCTTCAGCTAAATTGATCGGTGTACCCCACCTCAGTGCCCTGAGACCCTCAAGGGTGAGCAGCGCACTTACAATTCCCTGATTGATTGATTGATTTATTGAGTTTAGGATACATGAAGAGGATATGATAAGAGTTAAGGTTAGGGCAATAATTCATTTTATTGAATAGATCTGGTCTAGCAGCAAGAGATGCTGACTTTGAAACCTGGCAGCCCTATTCAAATACTGGCCTTGGTGCTTAACTCAACATTGTGTGATTCTGGGCAAATTGTTTGATGTGCCTGAAAGTGTGAAATGTATTTGTGTAATTTCCTCACGTGATGTACTGTCTTTAGGTCATCTCCCAACCACCTGCAATGTACATCCCTCTGTAGCGTCTTAGCTAGGTTATTACTTTAATAAATATCTCTACAGACATTCTTACGGCCTGATTACGATTTAGTTAGGAAACTCTCCGGAACGAATCATTTTTTGGAATAGTTTCCAAACAAATCCTGAGGAATGATTATGATTCTTCCCAACATCGTTCGGTCTGAATCGCATTGACTTCAATGGGAGATTGTGTCCCTATATGATAATACAGCCTCCCATTGAAGAAAGGGCTGGTTGGGAAAATCCTGCCACTGTGTGGCTGGCACCTCATGGTTCCTGCCACTTTGTGCATGTTTGGGAAGATGGGTCCCTTGGGAACACCCACAGGCTACATTTATATGTCGAACAAAGAAAGTTCAAAGGAAATGATGGACGGAGCGTTGACAATACAAGCACTCACCCCCAGTCAACTGATCTGGGTTTAATCCATCACCGTTCTTTAGCCCACTCTGCCACCCCAGTTCAGACATGGCCATATGCAAATCCGTCTGACCCTGTGCCTCATGGGAACAGTCCAGCCCGAACTGCAAAGCCACGCCTTCCCTGGACCGGAAACAAGCTACGGAGGACCGGTTTCTGGCATTTCAGTCTTCTTCAGCCCAGCATGCTTGAATCCAGTGGCAAAGTGAGCACGGGACTCACGTCTGAGCATACACTGTCAACTTATGGCGAACAAAGAAAAATCAAAGGAAATTATGGACTTAGCGTTGACAATACAAGCACTCACCCCCAGTCAACTGATCTGGGTTTAATCCATCACCGTTCTTTAGCCCACTCTGCCACCCCAGTTCAGACCTGGCCATATGCAAATAAGTCTGACCCTGTGCCTCATGGGAACAGTCCAGCCCGAACTTCCAAGCCATGCCTTCCCTGGACCGGAAACAAGCTACGGAGGACCGGTTTCTGGCATTTCAGCCTTCTTCAGCCTTTCAAAGTATACAAACTATACTCAAT